>NW_015172631.1:172286-174915 GCF_001447785.1 Gekko japonicus | reverse complement strand
CAGTGATGCTCTGTGTTCTTGGTGCTTGGGGGGCAACAGTGGGAGGGCTTCTGGAGTTCTGGCCCTGCTGGTGGCTCTCCTAATGGCAGCTGGGTTTTGGCCACTGTGTGTTGGACTGGATGGGCCATTGGCCTGATCCGACATGGCTTCTCTTATGTTCTTATGTCTGGGGCAGTGATGCTCTGTGTTCTGATAAGTTCTGATAAGAGCTGTTCTTGAAAAAGAGCAGTGTCTCTCAGAGCTCTCTCAGCCCCACCTACCTCATAGGGTGTCTGTTGTGGGGAGGGGAAGGGGAAGGAGTTTGTAAGCCACTCTGAGACACCTTTGGGTAGTGAAGAGCGGGGTATAAATCCAATCTCTTCTCTTCTTCTTCTTGGTGCCTGGGGGGCGGCAACAGTGGGAGGGCTTCTGGGAGTTCTGGCCCCACTGGTGGACCTCCTGATGGCACCTGGTGTTTTTGGCTACTGTGTGACACAGAGTGTTGGACTGGATGGGCCATTGGCCTGATCCAACATTGGCTTCTCTGATGTTCTTATGAGATCTCCTGGGTTTACAACTGATCTCAAAGTAATAGAGATCTGTTCCCCTGGAGAAAATGGCTGTTTTGAAGGGTGGACTCTATGGCATGATGCCCCACTGAAGTCCCTCCTTTCCGCAAACCCTGCCTTTCTCCACCCCCAACATCTCATATTTCCCAACCCAGAGCTGGCGACCTTACTCCCGAAGTCTTACATAAGCAAGGCCTGGAGGCCCTTTGCCTCTCACCGACTGGTTTTTAAAAGGCACTGGTGGTATGAAAGAGCCCGGAAGCCCCCCTCCCCAGGAAACCCGGTCACTGGAAAGGACTCAGCTACCGCTCTGACATCTGTGACTTCATCACCCACTAGGCACTCTAGCCCCCCTCCCCAGGAAACCCGGTCACTGGAAAGGACTCAGCTACCGCTCTGACATCTGTGACTTCAGGCAAGGCCCAGGGCTCTTTTAATCCTCTGTACATTCACGAAACATCATTTGAAATGTGGTACTGGAGGAGAGTTTTACGGATACCGTGGACCTCAAGAAGATAAGTACGTGGGTTCTAGATCGCATCCATCCTGAACTCTCCCTAGAAGCTAAAATGACTAAACGGAGACTATCGTACTTTGGTCACATCATGAGAAGACAAGAGTCATTGGGAAAGACAATCGTGCTAGGAAAAGTGGAAGGCAGGAGGAAAAGAGGAAGATCCAAGAGGAGATGGATTCATTCGCTCAAGAAAGGAAGCCAGGGCCCTTAGTTTGCAAGACCTGAGCAAGGCGGTTACCGATAGGACATTTGGAGGTCTGATCCGTAGGGTCAACATAAATCAGAAGTCAACTTGATAGCACTTAACGCACACACACACACATCCATGACGGCTGGAAACCTGTGTTTTTAAAAAAACAAGGACATCATCGTTCCCTGCTGGAATTGCAGCTTACCCAATGCTTTGGTGAACAGCCATGCCAGAGGCGATGCTCCCTCTAAGCTGTGGAGTCCTGTGAGCAAAAGTTCTACTTTGTGAGCTACTGGCTACTGCATCAATTAGTTTGCTCTGGAGCCACCCTGAGCTATGAAGACAGAAATGTGTGAGCCGGAGGCTAAAAAACTGTGAGCTAGCTCACACTGACTCAGCTTAGAGGGAACACAGGTCAGAGGGAAGCGCCAGAGGGCCGACCGCCTCTCCAGTCTGCATCTTCAGTTTTTCCTTCACGCTTCACCCCCCGGCCTTGTGGACTGCAAATTGAATCCTGGAAGTTTTCACCTGCAATTTATACTCCAGCCGGTTGCCATTCCACTTAGCTTTGACCGGCCTCTCCCTCTGAACAGCCACCTACAATCTGGTGCCATTACTGACAACCTTGTCCTTTGCGCTCGTGAGTCAGCCCCCCCCCGCTTCGCTTCCCGTGAAACAGAAAGGGCCTTTGACCCCCCTCCCTGGGCTAGCCGGTGTGAACGGCCCCGTCTCCTCGGCAGACTCCATTTACTTTCCAGCACTGCAGGTTTTCCGCATTTTTGGTCTCATATAGTCATAAAACTGGTAATCAGAGCTGCAGTAATAGAAGAGGAGCCGCATGTGGCCAAACGAAATGCCTCATCCATTTCCATCTCGATTGGGCAGATGGAAGGGCGCCCTGGCTCAGCGGGAGGGGTCACCCTTTTGACCTCCAAATTACTTCTCATTCCCGAGACTTTGATCTCAATCATCTCCGTTCAGTCTACCTGGAGGTGATGAGAGAGAATTTGGGCTCTGCCTAGACACCTCTCCGCAGAGATTGAGGCTCTGGCTTTTTATTTTTTTGTCAGTCTGAGAAGCAGCATTGCTCAGTGGTTAGAGCACTGGTCAAGGGTCTAGGAAACCCAGGCTCAACTAGCCCATCTGCCATGGAAGATTGCCAGGGCTATTTTTGGGCAGGAACGCACAGGAATGGAGTTCCGGCTGGCTTCAGAGTTGGCCACGGCCACTACAGCCAAAACCTCTACACACGCGTGGCTACAGTAGGGTTGCCAAGTGGCACTTACCTTGCTGGCAGGGGACTCCCGTGCGGATCCCGGCACGCACGCGCTAAGTGACGTCATGACGCCGGGCACGCTGGGGGCGGGGCCCCGC
>NW_015172631.1:160373-172098 GCF_001447785.1 Gekko japonicus | reverse complement strand
TGGCCTCACCCAGCAGGAACTCATTAGCATAATAGGCCACACCCAACAGCAGAAACTCATTAGGATTGGCTACATTAGGGGGTGTGGCCTAACATGCAAAGGAGTTCCTGCTACAAAAAAGCCCTGGGTTTTGACAACAAACAAGGTAAACAGAATAACAAGCAAAAGGTGGGTGTGGCTGGATGACCACACTTCTGGTAACATGGGGGTGCATCCTAATGTGCTAATGAGCTGTGCTGTCAGGGGCATGGCCTAATATGCTAATGGGGTTCTGGTGTTGGGTGTGGCCTATTATGCTAATGAGTTCCTGCTGGGCTTTTTCTACAAAAAGAGCCCTGTCTAATGAGTTCCTGCTGGACCTTTTCTACAAAAAGCCTGAAGATTGCTAAGTAAAGTTGCCAACCTTCAGGTGGGGCCTGGAGATCTCTAGGAATTGCAACTGATCTCCAAACTACAGAGATCAGTTCCCCTGGGAGAAGGAGAAGGAGGAGGAGGAGAGGAAGAGGAGGGGGAGGAGGAGAGAGGAGAAGAGATTGGATTTATACCCTGCCCTTCACTCAGAGTCTCAGAGCGGCTTACGATCTCCTTCCCTTTTTCTCCCCACAACAGACACCCTGTGAGGTAGGTGGGGCTGAGAGAGCTCTGAGAGAAACTGCTCTTGAGAGAACAGCTCTGAGAGAACTGTCACTGATCGAAGGTCACCCAGCAGCTGCATGTGGAGGAGTGGGGAATCAAACCTGGTTCTCCCAGATTAGAGTCTGCACACTTAGCCACTACACCAAAGCTGGTGGACTCTATGGTGGTTATAGCCTACTCAAGTCCCTCTCCTCCACAGACCTCGCACTCCCCAGGATCCTTCCCAATTCTCCAGGGATTACCCAGCCTGGCGACCTTCTTGCTAAGAGACCCCAGACCACTCACCCACTCTCAGCCGAACCTAACTTGCAGGGTTGGTCTGAGGAAAAAATGGAGGAGAGGAAAGCCACTCGGGTCCCCAGTGGGGAGCAAGGTGGAATATAAATGAAGTAAGCTGAGTATAGATGAAGTAAATAAAACAGCAAAGACAAGCTACTTCTCTCCTTCCCCCTCAAGACTTTTCCCTCAAACAATCTTGCATCTCTCCCCTCAGCCCTGTCATTTTGGGGCAGAGGCCTGGGATAATTTTCTGAGCGGAGCCAGTACATTCAGCAGAGGCATTTGCTGGATTGTACCATTTTTGCCGAGTTTGCCGAGTAGGGTTGCCAGCCTCCAGGTGGGGCCTGGATATCTCCAGGAATCACAACCGACCTCCAGACTACGGAGGTCAGTTTCCCCAGAGGAAATGGCACCTTCATAGAGTGGACTGTGTGGCATTGTAGCCTGCTCAGGTTCCTCCCCTCCCCAATCCCTGCCCTCCTCAGGATCCATCCCAAATCTCCAGGAGTTTCCCAACCTGGGGTTGGCAACCCTCTTTGCTAAGTGACCTTGGTTCAGCCACACACTCTCACCCTAACCTGTCCCACAGGGTTGCTCTGAGGAGAAAATGAAGGAGAGAGGAAATGACATAAACCACTCTGAATCCCCATTGGGATCCTTCTTCAATCCCACAGGGCCTGTAAAACGGGGCTGTTCCGCCTGGCCTTCGGCTGAGGCAGCGGCCGTCCGTATATGGCCTCCCTGAGGTTTTGCCACCCATTCTAACAACTGCTGACCAGTGCTCCCTCTAAGCTGTGCAATCTTGTGAGGAAAAATTCTACTTTGTGAGCAACTGGCATTAAAGTTGTGAGCGAGCAATTTGGCTACTGCATGAATCAGTTTGCTCTGGAGCCCTCCTTCCTGAGCTAAGACAAAAATGTGTGAGCTGGAGGGTAAAAAACTGTGAGCCTAGCTCACACTAACTCAGCTTAGAGGGAACACTCCTGCTGACCTTATCTACATCTTATTACAGGCCAGGACCTCTCGCAATCGTTTTTTAAAAAAACAAAACCTTTAGTGTAGAATGGTGACCACCATTTTAATGTAGAAGACAATGTTTTAATATTTAATTATTTATCGTATTAATGAAATGTTGCTTTTCTTGTATTGATAACATGTTACCCGCCCTGAGCCCGCTTGCGGGGAGGGGGGGCTATAAATATGAAGGAAGAAATAAATAAATGAAACGAGTGGAGTATAAATGAGGTAAATAAAAACAGCAGAGAAATGCTGTTTCTCTTTCTGTGAACGATCCCGCCTATCTGTCGTTCAGGCACAGAGTTCCAGGCCTATGATAATTTCCTAGGCAGAACTGATACATTCAGCAGAGTCATTTGCCGGACCGAACCACTTTGAGATAGGGTTGCCAACTTTGAGTGGGGACATGCCTGGAGGTTTGTGGGTGGAGCCTGGGTCGGGCAGGGTTTGGGGTCTGCTTGGTATAGCGCTGTTGAGCCCACCCTCCGAAGGAGTCCTTGTCTCCAGGGGAACTGGTCTCTGTACTTTAGAGGTCAGGTGTCATTCCAGGAGACCTCCAGCCCTCACCTGGAGGCTGTGAGAGAGGATTAATTCTGGAATGCTCTGTCATGAAGAGAAAAGCCTTTGCCTGGGTTTAGAAAACTAGTGCACCAATCAGAGAGCTCAGGTAGAACTTCTTTCCCCCGCTGCAGTTTTTGCACGTGGGAGTTTTCGAAGAAGGAGAGTGATCAAATTGCAATCTCCTCCCACCCCAAGTTTGGAATGGAAGAGCCCCAAAGTGCTCTCACAATGCCTGCTGTTACCGAATATCTAGCTCAGCTTGGTATGTTATTTTGGTTCTGAATAAACCAGGGATCAAAAGAAAAGGGGGGTGGGTTAACTTGTAGTTGGAACAGTCTTGTAAACTCCAGGGTGGTGGTTGTTTTGTTTGTTTTGGGGGGGGGTTGTTGCCCCCCCCTCAATTTACCGATGGATTAAAAAAAAATGGCTTCCTTGTCTGGATTGCTGAGGGACAACTGGACAAAAGAACAAAAGAGAAGAATGGGGCAGGATTCCAACTTCCTTCCGGCAAACGCCAGCGCAACTCCTGATCTCTCGGAGTTGATTCACAAATACATTTCAAATGGCCGCAGAGTTTATTCTTGTGTGCAACTGGACACATGTCGTGTGGCACAAAAAAAAATTATTGTGTAGGGGGAAGTAAGCTTTGTATCGTTGGGACGTGGGATTGAAAAAGGGGCTAGGTGTAGGTCCTTAAAAAGAAAGAAAAGAAGAAAATGAAGACGGATGCTACCATTTTGCCATTTTCCATCCTACTTTCCTTCCAATCTCATCTTCAGCATCTAGTCACATATTTACATGTTGGCCTCATCAAGGACTGCCGATCGTCTTATTGATTCGGTTGCTTCATTTATGCCCTGCTGTTCTTCCCAGTGGGGACTTGGTTAGGGACGCCAGCCTCCAGGTGGGACCTGCTGGGGATCCTCCGGAATTACAACTCATCTCCTGACCACAGAGATTGGTTCTCCAGCAGAAGATCCTCCGGAAGGAGGGTGGACTCTATGGCATTTTACCCCACTGAGGTCCCTGTCCTCCCCAGGCTCCATCTTCAAATCTCCAGGAGCTTCCCCACCTGGATCTGGCTACCCTACCCCTCCATCCCCCGCCGGTGGCCAAGGGGCACCTGGCGACCCTAGACTTGGTTTAGCTTCCGTCAGGGCTCTTTTTGTAGAAAAAGCCCAGCAGGAACTCATTAGCATAATAGGCCACACCCAACACCAGAAACCCATTAGCATATTAGGCCACGCCCCTGACAGCACAGCTCATTAGCACATTAGGATGCAGCCCCATGTTACCAGAAGTGTGGTTATCCAGCCACACCCACCTTTTGCTTGTTATTCTGTTTACCTTGTTTGTTGTCCAAACTCCAGGGCTTTTTTTGTAGCAGGAACTCCTTTGCATGTTAGGCCACACACCCCTAATGTAGCCAGTCCTAATGAATTTCTGTTGTTGGGTGTGGCCTATTATGCTAATGAGTTCCTGCTGGGCGTGGCAAACTTGGGAGCCAGCCAGAACTCCGTTCCTGTGTGTTCCTGCCCAAAAATAGCCCTGGCTTCCGTACTTCTTCTGTCCTCCTGTGATGTAGGTTAGGCAACAAATGTCTGACTGGCCCAAGGTCGCGTTTTGTGGCAGAGGTGGTATTTCAACCTCCTTCTCCTGGATCCTAGTCGAACTGCTACACTCCACTAGCATACTTACATTATGTATGGTCCTCAGATTGCAAGGCCTGAGCAAGGCTCTTCTCAACAGGACATTTTGGAGGACATTAATTCATAGGGTTGCCATAAGTCGGAAGCAACCTGATGGCACTTGATACATATGCACACAGCTCATGGACACATGATGTAGCAGTGCATGGGGATATTTTACTCTGTGTTCTGATCTTCTTAGGTTCTGTATTCCCGTGCCAGCATCAGCCAATGATTTAAGGCACAGAAATGCACAGCGTAGTAACATCACAGCACAGGGCAAATAATCCTCAGTTTAGAAAAGAGACGACTGAGGGGAGACATGATAGAGGTTTATAAAATAATGCATGGGGTAGAGAGAGTAGACGAAGATAAAAAATTTCCCCTCTCCCAAAATAGTAGAACTCGAGGGCATCCAATGAAGCCAATGGGCAGCAGGTTCAGGATGGACAAAAGGAAATTCTACTTGACACAGAGAGTGATTAGAATGTGGGATTCACTGCCAGAGGATGTAGTGATGGCCAGGGGTCATTTCCTGCGGGAGCGCACAGGAGCGGAGCTCCGGCAGTAAGGATCCCAGGGGGTGGGCACATGCAGCAAGCCCTGCCCCCTGTTCCCAGCAGCCCTCAGTCAGACCACAAGGAGCAAGAAGCAACCAGGTAAGTTGCAGAGCCCCCCTTCAGGTACAAGCTCTCCCTCCTCTGTGAGGGCAGATCTGCACTCCCCCCCCATAGCTAGCAATCCAAAACAGTCCAGTGGAGCCTGAGCAGTGGGTGTTGCCTTCTGACACACTTCCGGTGATGTCAGGGGGTGTGGCATATGCAAACAAGTTATGCTAATGAGTTATGCTAATGAGCTCCTGCACCTCTTTTTCTACAAAATGACCCCTGGTGATGGCCACAGGAATAAACAGCTTTAAAAGGGGTTCAGATCCCTACTTGTGCCATGGAGGCTCACTGGGTGACCTTGGGCCAGTCAGTCTCAGTCTAACCTCCCTCACAAGGTTGTTGTGAGGATACAATGGAGGAGAGAACAGCGTAAGCCCCTTTGGGTCCCCACTGGATTCTAACAATATTTAACACCAGTGTTTGAGACACTGCGGGCCCTCTGCCAACACCGTGGCTAGGTCTCGCTGGAGCGGCCGGGAATGCATTCCCAAATAGATAATTCCTAAATGAATAATAAGTGCGCTGTTTGTTTATAAGTGTTGGTTTGGCTGTCCCCTTCTGTAAGCTGAATACTGAAAATTGCTACCTGCTTGAAAATTTGTGCAGTAGGGTTTTCTTTCAATGAATCACGGACACTTTGGAAGAGATTATTTCTTTCTCTCCCTCTCAAACTACGGGGTTCCTGCCAGTTTCAGCCCCACCCCCTTGTCGGGTGGGTATGGGATTCCTAGGAAAAGCTCCTGGACTCTAAATCCCCCCCAACAATAACTAGCTCTCCATCGATCTTAGTGCTGTGACTGATGTCCCAATGAATAACTTGTATATCCTACATAAAAAAAATGATGGCACTCTGAATACGACCCCATTAGAACAGTGTTATAAATGCCTCCTGTGGCATTGTTTCACACAGTGCTCTGTTTCCAGGAACACATCCACAGTGCTGCAGGAGGCATTGTTAATAGAATACATTCCGCGTACGAATGCTGTTTCACTTGCGCCCGGCTTGCATGCACAATATAAACCAATCTACAAAGCCAATAGCAAACCCTGAGAAAGCAAACCCGGTGACAAAAATATTAACCAATATTGAAAGGAAACCAGCCAGGAAACTTTGCTCGTCCCTAATGGGAAGAGCCGGTCTTCATTTGACCACTCATACTGATCACCTGAGCCTCCAGAAACTTTCTCTGGTTTTTGCAATCTGTCCCAGCCTCTCAGTGGCTTAAGCATGACTGATGGCGCAGTGGGGGACTGAAATTAAAAATGTTCTTCAGGCAGATGTGACCCACTTGGTTTTCGTCTTTCTATGGAAAGGTACCTTCTGCTGGCCGGCCCACAAAGCTAATGGAAACTGACAGGGACGGACGGCAAATTGAGGGACTTGTCACCGAAAGAGAAAATTGAGTCTGCATTTGCAAACCGTAAGCACGGGAGCTCCTGTGTTCCTCAACATTATTTTCTACTGAGAATAATTCCGGCCTTTATTCAAGGTTGGCCATCAGCGATACATAAAAAAGGAAAGATAAAGGAGCAAGGAAAACGGATGGAACGTGCAGTCAAAATGAACAACTCTCCTACATTAGCCATGGAAACGTCAGAGGCATCTCCGTGGGTACATTAGGGAGATGGTCATGATGATGTGGTGATGTCAGCGAGGGGGTGGGAGGTCCCGATCTGGTGGAGACAGCCAATGAAAAGATCCTGCTATGAGTATCTGCCAATCGCAGATTAAAGAACATAAGAAAAGCCCTGTTGGATTGTACCAGTGGCCCATCTAGTCCAGCATCCTGTCTCACATCCAGTTCCTCTGGACAGCCAGCAACTAGAGGCCAAGGCCTTCCCCAGATATTACCAAAGAGCCAGTTTGGTGTAGTGGTTAAGTGCGCGGACTCTAATCTGGGATAACCGGGTTTGATTCCCCACTCCTCCACTTGCACCTGGCTGGATGACCTTGGGCAAGCCGTAGTTCTGATAAGAGCTGTTGTTGGAAAAGAGCAGTTTCTGTCAAGGGCTCTCTCAGCCCCACCTACCTCACAGGGTGTCTGTTGTGGGGAGGGGAAGGGAAAGGAGTTTGTAAGTCGCTCTGAGATTCTGAGTGAAGGGTGGGGGATAAATCCAATCTCTTCTTCTTCTGCTACCTCCTGGCACTGGTATTCAGAGGTTGACTGCCTCTGAATGTGGAGGTTCCCTTTAGTCAGCGTGGCTAGTAGCGACTGATGGCCCTGTCTGATCCCCTTTTAGAGAGCCAGTTTGGTGTAGTGGTTAGGAGTGCAGACTCTAATCTGGGAGAACCGGGTTTGATCCCCCACTTCTCCACATGCAGCCGGCTGGGTGACCTTGGGCCAGTCATAAGTTCTTCCAGAGCTGTTCTCTCAAGGGCATTTTTCGGGAGAGCTCTCTCAGTCCCACCTACCTCACAGGGTGTCTGTTGTGGGGAGGGGAAGGGAGTTTGTAAACCACTCTGAGACTCCTTCGGGTAGTGAAGGGCGGGGTCTAAATCTCCTCCTCTCCTCCTCTTCAGCTGTCTATGCCCGTGGCCATCACTGCATTCTCTGAATTCCACATTTCAATCACTCATTGTGTAAAGAAGTATTCCCTCTTGTCCAGCCTGAATCTACTACCCATTAACTTCATTAGATTTCTTTGGGTTCTAATATTTTGGGTTCTAATATTTTGGGTTCTAATATTCACTTTGTCAGCTCTCTTCACCCCATGCATAATTGTATAAGTCTTTTACCATGTCCTAGGGTGGCCAGCTTCCAAGTGGCACCTGGTCTCCCACTGTTACAATTGATCTCCAAACGTAAGTTCCCCTGGAGAAAATGGCTGCTTTGGAGGGTGGACTCTACGCCATTATACTCTGCTGAGGTCCTTCCCAAACCCCGCCCTCCCCAGGATCCACCCCTGAAATCTCCAGGTATTTCCCAGCCCAGAGCTGGCAACCCTAAGTCGTGTCCCTCCCCCCGTCATCCTGGCCCAGAAATAAGCATCTTCCAGCTGTGATCATACCCCCAACAGCCATACCTGATTGGCTTCTCCTCCCCTTCAAAAACACACCTCCAATATCCATATGGATGAGTCTCATGGGCCCCCTTCCCCACAATGTATTTTCTGGACTCTGCACAAAGGCTACAGACATAAGTGCATCAGAAGAGCCCTGCTGGATCACCTAGATCTAGTCCACTAGCATCTGGTCTGACAATCAGTTCCTCTGGACGGCCAACAACAGGGCAGATAGGCCGAGGCCTTCCCCTGAGGTTGCCTGGCTCTGACTGCCTTTGAACGCAGAGGTTCCCTTTATTCACCAAAATAGGTGACTGTTTGAAAGTGAAATGTTAACATTTCCAGGTCTATGCAGCTTTTTGACTTTGAGGTCCCTGAAGCAGCTTTGGTTGCTTCGTGAGACCATAAAGTCCCACATCCCAGGCAGGGATGCCAGCCTCCAGGTGGGGCCTGGGGATCCCCCAGAATTACAGCTCATCCCAAGACTACAGAGTGCAGTTCCCCTGGAGAAAACAGATGCTTTGGAGGGTGGACTCTGTGGCACTGTACCCCACTGGGGTCCCTGTCTTCCCCAGGCTCCATCCCCCAAACTCCAGGAATTTCCCAACCTGGATCTGGCAACCCTGTCTCCTGTCCCCCACTGGTGGCCAGAGGGGAGCTGGCACCCCTGGTAGCAAACCTTGGGTCTTGGGCAGGTTCATAGGGAGGGAGGCAGTTCTTCAGGCACTTTAGACCAAAGCCATGTAGGAGTTTAAAGATGGGAAAGCAGCACTTTGAATTGGGCCCAGATGCACATTGGGAGCCCATAGCTGATAAAGCACTGGCCTCTGTTTACGGTAAAGTCAGAATCTTAGCTGCTACATTTCTTACCAATTTCATTTAATCCATTTATACCCCACCTTTCTCACTGAGACACAAATTAGGTTACAAAACATTTTTAAAAACCTGTTTAATCAGAGAGCCTAAGACATGGGTATCGAACTCATTTGTTATACGGGCCGGATCTGACATAAATGAGACCTTGTTGGGCCGGGCCATGTGTGTCATAAAATGTAATGCCAGGTAGTGGAGATCTAAACTTTATAAAGGAATAAACGACACACACAACACGAAGGTGGGGTTTTTTACTTAAAATAAAAACGTGCTTAAAACATTAGCACTCTTGCAATATTTTGTTTATTTAACAGTGTCTGATAACTAACACCTCTTGCTCTGAATTATTGCATCAAAACATCTGTACTGTTGCAACCTTGAGTATGCTATTCAGGTGTGTATCTGTAAGCTTCAAACCTATGATGACGCAGCAGCAGCAGAACTGGAAGAAGCAGCAGAAGACAGCCAGTTCCACTGTGGGCCTGATAGAAGCCCTCCAGGGGCCTCATCTGGCCCCAGGGCCGCATGTTTGACACCCCTAGCCTAAGACAGCCAGCATAAGTGGAAATTTCCCATGAAGTCTTCAAAGCATGTAGAGCGTGCTACAGTAGTCTAGTCTGGATGGTACCAAGGAGCACATGACTGGCCAGATCTGCTTTCCCTAGAAGCAGCCACAGCTGTTAAAGCTCAAAGGCTTCATCCTCACCCTTTTGGAGTTACCAGAATGAAGCATCACGACTGAATGAAATGCCACTTCTTCCTTGCAGGCTGCAAAACAGAATTATAGATACCCATCAAATTACATGTTTTCTTTCCCTCTGTTGGCCACCAACACAACAAAACCAAAAGATGCCGAAGGACGATCGATCGGGGCACCGAGTCCCATTACGAAGAAATCAAAGTATCAGGCAGTTGAGTTGTTAACAGTGCATCCAAAATCTATGTAGAATCAACTGAAAGGAAAATAATGGATGCATACACGGTTCATTTATAACGAGCCAGTTTGCCTTTTTTCTAAATGCTAAAACGCATTGTGCTTCTCTGTAAAATATTATCCTTTTGGTTTGTGAAGCTGCCGCTAATGGGAAGTTGTAGCGATCGTGAAACTCAAATGAAGGTGGTTATCGCTGCTAGATCTAGAGGATGGCAAAGGAAAAGAAATCTATGCATCAGTCACTTTTATGCATGCCAGAATGCTACAACAGCAAATACTTCAGTGGGGGGGGGACTGCTTTCTGGCAGACAGCTGTAAGTTTCCATATGAAAGCCAGCCGCAAGAACCTGAATTGGTCTTTCGTGTGGCACATACAAAGGGGTTTACATCTTTGAGCTCTCAAATGTTTAGAACTGGGACAGGAGAGCTGCATCTTCAAAGTCCCCGGAGATCTCTTGTTGAATGGCAAACCTCTTGCACAGCAGCTCTTAGAGTGTAAAACTGGCTGTTCTTTGCAAGCCAGGCCCTCCAAGCGATTGGCTGAGCAATTCTGATGTCACGGAATGTACGCAAACATATGATTTCCCAGAGACCCCTCAATCTGCAGTGGCAAGAAGCACAGTCCATGAGAAATGCTATCGTGTAATTCTGCTTGCATGGACTTGGGTCTAACGACTGGGTTAGACTTGCCTGGCATTTGAGTTATTTCTGGAATTTGACCAGTACAGTCTTATGCATGTCTACTCACACACACACAAACAATTCCTTCAATGGCATTTTCACAAAAGTGAAAAGATAATATCTGAGAAATAACACATCAGGTTCTGCATGAAATACAATTCCATTAAAAAATTACCCAACGTTGAGCACTTGCAAAATTTTACTACGTATAGAGGCGGCAGCTAGTAAAAACTTTGCCACAAGTTCAATTACGTTTTCCTCAGTGCTATTTAACAGGAATATTAGTTTGTTCGGCCTACCCAAATACCAGTGCTAGGGTTGCCAGCAATGTTCCCTCTAAGCTGTGGAGTCTTGTGAGCAAGAATTCTTTTTTGTGAGGCACTGCCATTAAAGTTGTGAGCAAGCAATTTGACTACTGCATAAATTAGTTTGCTCTGGAGCCATCCCCTTCCTGAGCCAAGACAAAAATGTGTGAGCCGGCGGCTAAAAAACTGCGAGCTAGCTCACACTAACTCAGCTTAGAGGGAACACTGGTTGCCAGCCTCCAGGTAGTGGCTGGCGACCAAGGCTCCGTCTAAGCTGTGGAGACTTGTGAGCAAAACTTCTACTTTGTGAGCTACTGGCATTAAAGCTGTGAGCGAGTGATTTGGCTACTGCATAAATTAGTTTGCTCTGGAGCCATCCCCTTCCTGAGCGAAGACAAAAATGTGTGAGCCGGAGGCTAAAAAACCGTGAGCTAGCTCACACTAACTCAGCTTAGAGGGAACACTGCCGGAGACCTCCTGGGATTCCAACTGATCTCTAGGCGACGGAGAGCAGTTCCCCCGGAGAAAATGGCTGCTTTGGCAGGAAAGTGGACTCTAGGGCATTCAACCTCACTGAAGTCCTTCCTCACCCCAAACCCTGCCCTCCCCAGACTCCATCCCCCAAAATCTCTAGGAATTTCCCAACCCGACACTGGCAACCCATTACCAACCACACCCAAATCTCCTGGATCTCACCTAGGTCTGTCCCAGAGGCTGCAATCCTATGCTAATTTGCTTTAAGCCCATTATAGCGAGACTTATTTCTGTCCCCCCCACCCCCCCACAACAGCAAATAACTGGTTTGTAGTGTTGGTGGGAAACCTACAGATAAGGAAAATAGAATTTAGGGTGGGGGGTGGTACACCCCTTTCCTGGCACTTTCTCTCACCCAATTCATGCTAATTTGGGCTGTTTAAAGTAGGAGTGGGCAGAAGGTCACTCAGGAGTGACCAGTCACTTTCCTAGCAATTCACAGTACATACGAACATCAGAAGAGTCCTGCTGGATCAGACCAGCGGTCCATCTAGTCCAGCATCCTGTCTCACACAGTGGCCAACTGGTTCCTCTGGAGGGCCAACA
>NW_015172631.1:154346-159429 GCF_001447785.1 Gekko japonicus | reverse complement strand
AGTGGAGCCTGAGCGGTGGGTGTTGCCTTCTGACACAGTTCCAGTGATGTCAGGGGGTGTGTCATATGCAAATATTATGCTAATGAGTTATGCTAATGAGCTCCTGCACCTCTTTTTCTACGAAATGACCCCTTGCGCCTCTGAAGGTGGAGGTTCCCCTCCATCACCATGGCTAGTAGCCATTGATAGACTTATCCTCCATGGATCTGTTTAATCCCCTTTTAAAGCTGTCTATTCCTGGGGCCATCACTACATCCTCAGGCAGCGAATCCCACATTTTAAGCATTCTGTGTGCAAAGTAGTAAAGTGAAGTAGCTCTCCGCCCCTCTTCCAGTGCTCCAGTGATTTATTACCCTTCCCTTTAAAGCTTCTTATGTGCCAAGGAGGAGAAGGCAGACCAATACACATACCCTTGGTCTGGGTGGGGGGGAAAGCGTTCCATTGACTCTTTCCTTCCACATCAAGGGTGCGATTTGCCTCTTCCACAGGGGTGGGGACATAGAAATAACCATATATTCTCTCCCTATGGGGAAAGTTACAATTTGATGCAAAGCACCTCTGCTTCTCCCTTGCCTTGAGAGCCCCTTGCTGGGGTTGCTGTAAGCAGGGTTGGTTCTCGGAAGGGAGACCACCGAGGAAGGCTCCGCAGAGGAAGGCCATGGCAAACCCACCTCTGCCTCCCACGTGCCTTGAGAGCCCCTTGCTGGGGTTGCTGTAAGCAAGGTTGGAGACCACCAAGGAAGACTCAGCAGAGGAAGGCCATGGCGAACCACCTCTGCTTCTCACTTGCCTTGAAAGCCCCTTGCTGGGGCCACCTAAGTCAGCTGTGACTTGACTGCCCTTTGCACAGACAGAGAGAGAGAGAGAAACATGAAATCTGCCTTCCCGGGTTTACAACCAAACAGGAGATTCTCAAAAGAGAGCAATCTATGTCTACAGCAGTCAGCCTATTTCACCATGTTATTTAATTTATCTGTTTCATTTACACCCCACGCTTCAGCGGGGACCCAAAAGTGGCTTACAACCTTCTCCCATTCATCCTCACAACGACCCTGTGAGGTAGCCTCAGCTGAGAATGTGTGACTGGCCCAAGGTCCCCCACCAAACTTGCAGCAAGAATTCGAACCTGGGTCTCCCAGATCGTAGTCCGACACTCCAACCACTGCAGCCTGGAAATCATTTTGTCACCCCAAATGCATTCATTAGATGATGAAGCTCTTTTTATCTCAAGTGCAGCTTCCTGGCTGTTAAACCTTCATTTAAAAAAAAAAAAACAATTTGTCATTAAAATCACAACTGGCTTACAGTGACCTCATGGGGTCCTCAAGGCAAGAGCCATTCAGAGGTGATTTGCCATGGCCTGCCTCTGCATTGCCACCCTAGTATTTCTTGGTGGTCTCCCATCCGCGTACTAACCAGGGCTGACCCTACTTAGCTTCTAAATCTGATGAGATTAGGCTAGGGTAAAGGTACAGGTTTCCCTTGCTCGAAAGCCTGTCGAATCCAACTCTAGGGATGCAGTGCTCATCTCCGTTTCCAAGCTGGAGAGCCAGCACTGTCCGAAGACATTTCTGTGGTCATGTGGCTGGCATGACTAAACACCGAGGTGCACGGAACGCTGTTACCTCCCCCCCCAAAGCTACTTGCAATTTCTTGCTTTCTATCTGCTAGGGTGGCAGGGGCTGGGACCAGAGACGGGAGCTCACTCCGTCACGCAGCACTCGGGTCTCGAACTGCCGAACTACCGACCTTCTGGTCGGCAGTTCAGCATCTTAACCACTTGAACCACCGCAGCCCTGTTGAGATTAGGCTGTTGAGATTAGGCTAGTCTGGGCTTAATCTGAATTTGGGCTCAACCTTCATAAAGGTAAAGGTAAAGGTTTCCCTTGCTCAAAAGCCAGCTGAATCCGACTCTAGGGTTGTGGTGCTCATCTCCAATGCAAAACCGAAGAGCCAGCGCTGTCCGAAGACATTTCCAAGGTCATGTGGCCGGAATGACTAAACACCACAGGGTTGGTTCTCGGAAGGGAGACCACCGAGGAAGGCTCCGCAGAGGAAGGCCATGGCAAACCACCTCTAGGTTGCTAGGTTGGCAGGAGCTGGAACTAGAGACGGGAGCTCACTCCGTCATGCGGCAACTCGGGTCTTGAACTGCTGAACTACTGACCTTCCACAGCCTGCAGTTCAGCGTCTTAACCACTTGAGCCACCGTAGCTCCCATCAACCTTCATAGAACTGGGTAATATTCTTCTCTTCCTCTGCCTTCTTGGCAGCAATGTATTTTCCATCTTGCATTTCGAGTGGCTTCACAGAAACAGTGGCAATTGTTTGACCTTGCTCTCAGGAGAAGAAAAGTGCCAGGGAACGGCATTATCTGAAGAGCCTCTTGAAGATTCCCCAGTGCTCTGGGGTTTATTTTATTTATTTCGCTTGCCCTCTGGCATCCTGAGGATTAGAGACTTGAGCCTACTGATTGGATTAATATAGGGCATTTGGGGGGCTAGCGGGGCTGGTGAGATAAAACGAATTTGGTGGCTGAGGAGGACGAGGGGAAAGAGGGACATCAGTACAATCAGCAATCCGATCATTTTAATATGAGATCTGAAAATGAAATACGGCGAGAGACCTGCCTGCGTTTTCTTTTTTCTGCCTTTTCTGGGCATCCAATGTTGTTTTCTCTTTTGTCGCCTAGCTTTTTTTAAAAAAAACCACGAACCTGATAAAATGCAAAGCTAATTCTAAAGCGATGAACACACAAGAAAAACAGTCATTACACGGCCGTGGTTATCATTCAAAATAATTTCTATCATTTGGCAGCAAAAAAAGGAGAAAAGCGTGTAACAAGATGATAAAGCTGGGAGTCAACGTGTACTTACATCAGTGATTGTGACAGGTAAATACGCTTCCCTGTTAGAGTTTAATTGGGTCAAAACACACATTTTATGTTCCTCTAAAAGCAACTGGGGGGGGGTGCGCAGCAGTATACAGTGCAGCATAGTAGTTAATGCTCGGTTAGGATTAACGGGCTGGATTCAAAAGTGCCCGCCATCATGAAGCTTGCTGATTGTCAGGTCCCCAGACAAGATGCTAAAAAACCAAACGGGTCACAGCCAGAGAAGCTAGCAAAAAAAGACTCAAAGGAAACTGTGCAAATTTGCGCTTATAATGCATAACATACAATGCAACAATAAATATGAAGGTGAAAAATATAATAATAAATTATGGGTAATACGAAGGAAGTCTTCAACAGATGCTGACGAAGTTTTCCAGAGTAGACTTCATTTTGTTAAAAACGTCTTCCGAAAGTCAAAAAATATCTCTCATGTATCCATAGATTGCAATCATTTCAACAGGTTACTATACAAAATCCAAATCCATAATGAATGGTAGGTATCTTTTGCAGAAATTCTAACATCAACGGGCAAAAGCCTTATGTTCCTCTAAAAGCAACTTTGGGAAGCCCCCACACACACTTGGATCTGTGTGTGTGTGGGGGGGGTGCAGCAGTATACAGTGCAGCATAGTAGTTAATGCTCGGTTAGGATTGGCGGGCTGGATTCAAATGTGCACGCCATCATGAAGCTTGCTGATTGTCAGGTCCCCAGCTAAGACCTGACTTAGGTCTCCACACATACTCTCCACACATACTATTGGCAGTGAAATGTTTTATTAGAAATATGCTTGCTGTAGGTACAAGAGCCAGTTTGGTGTAGTGGTTAAGTGTGTGGACTCTAATCCGGGAGAACCAGGTTTGATTCCCCACTCCTCCACTTGCACCTGGCTGGATGACCTTGGGCAAGCCATAGTTCTGATAAGAGCTGTTCTTGGAAAAGAGCAGTTTCTGTCAGAGCTCTCTCAGCCCCACCTACCTCACAGGGTGTCTGTTGTGGGGAGGGGGAGGGAAAGGAGTTTGTAGGCCGCTCTGAGACACCTTTGGGTAGTGAAGGGCGGGGTATAAATCCAATCTCTTCTTCTCTTTCTTCTTATGTTAGGACTGAAGAAAACTGCGGGAAATCACAGGTTATAGGTAAAAGCATAAAATCCCACACATTCATACATCACACCTACCCCCGAGCTTTCCTCTGGCAACACAGACAGATATATGGTGCCCTATCTAACCTAGCCAGGTGAAGAGAGTCTCCAAGGTCGATCTCATGAGAACCAACTCCTGGGGCACAGCTTGAGAAACAGTTATGGCTACTACACCCATGCACTCTTACAACACACACACACACACACACACACACCCTCAGGAATTCTGACAAGCGAAGGGAAGGGAAAAGCAAAACTTAAAGAAACGAAAGTTAGGCCTAAGCTTGACACTGATAGACCTTGGCTCAGTCACTCTGTCTCTCAGTATAGCCTACCTCACAGAGCTGTTGTGTGGAAAAAACAGACAAGTGGGAACCTTAAGGAAAGGTGCCTTGAGTTCCTGGGAGGAAGGCAAGATGAGAAAATATGTAGATGATTTCTTGGGGAGCAATTGTTTAAAATACCTCCTGCATGTTTTCCTTATCATCTTCATTTAGAGTTGCCAGCCAATGGTTGGTGTCCAGTGAAACATATGAGGGGAGCGGCTGGCACAAAAACTGGGAGGCACAGGCAAGCTGAATTCCTGCAGGTAACTTTTATCTTGTGGGTCTTCGGAGATATCAAAGCCTTCGTAGCATTCGGTTCAATTAAAATTCCATAGAGGTTCCGGGAGTAGGAGACCAAAGTAAGCTAAAAGCAGTACATAAAAAGCCGCCTGGTTTCCTCCTGGTTTCCGGCTGCAATCTCTCACTTATTCAAGAAGGGAACTTATTATCAGCAGATTAAGGGAGGCAATTTAAAACCATTCAAAAGAAGCAAAGTTCCAAGCTGTCTGCAGACATCTCCATCTTGGCCTCTCGAACTCTGACACAACAGAATGATGTCACTTCTGGGGGGGGGGGAACCATAAGTGATGTCACACCCCTCTAGAGAGCACCGGAAATTCTTTGGTAAAGTCATGGAGTTTCTGCCAATTCCTAGAGTGTCATGATGTCATACTGACAGTGATTTTTTTAAACTAATCCCCCCCCCCCCCCGCTCAGGGGGGAGG
>NW_015172631.1:114863-154122 GCF_001447785.1 Gekko japonicus | reverse complement strand
AGTCGAATGATAAATAAATAAAATAAATAAAATAAAATAAATAAACGGGCTATTGGCGGGAGATCTCTTGCAGTAGCCTGAGACCTGGCAAACTTATCTTCATAAGCAAAAGAATTAGAAACTTCCTTCTTAAAAGAAGAGCGATGAATGCTGAATGTTCAAAGCGGGACCTTTTTGGTGGTGGCACTCTGCCTTTAAAATGTTCCATCTGAATGAGATTTTGATGGGCGCCTGTTTTACTGTCTGTTAAGCACCAGGGTGGGGTTGCCAACCTCCAGGTGAGACCTGGAGATCTGGAATTAGAATGCATCTCCAGGTAACAGAGATCAATTGCCCTGGAGAAAATGGCTGCTTTGGAGGGTGGACTCTATGGCATTATATCCCACAGAGGTCGCACCCCTCCCCCAAGCCCCACCTTCCCTAGACTCCACCCCTAAAATCTCCAGGTATTTCCCAACACAGATCTGGCAGTGCTAAAGCTAATGTATACCTTTTTGCCCAGGCTTTTAACTAAGGGGTTGCATCTTTTAATCATTTGATGGTCTGCTTCTGGCCCACGGATCATTTTATCTACATCATTTTAGGCTGCTCAGTGTGTCTTTTGTGCTGCTTTTAAGCCATGGCTTCTTTTAATGGTGTTGGCCAGTTTTTTCAAGTGGCATAAAATTCTTCCTAAATAAATAAGGGGACTTGGAATCCATCTGAGGGACCCAGACTTTTTCAACACTGTCTGTGGTTCTGGCCCTAGTGATGATACTTGCGGTCCTCAGGTGAGCCCCTGTACCCCACTGCTTTTAGGCACACTGCAGTGTGAATACCCATAACCAGTCCTACATGGATTGGCCCACCCACAGCCTTGGCCCCCACTGCTGTCCTATAAGGTGGTGGGTGAAAAAGCGGGAATCGAAATGGCATCCACCAATGCTGCACTTCCAGTTGCATAATCAGAACTGACGTTACCGCACTGCAGGATGCTCTAGGATTCCCCCCCCCCAACTCTATGGTTTGTCCCATATTGTTTCAGGGAAATCCTAGAGTGTCCCGTGATGCAACTATGTCATTTCTGGTTACACAGCCATTGGAGATGTCGTGGATTCAAGGGATGTTGTTTCGGTAAGTCTCCACCCCCACTCCTCATCTCCTGGAGGTTGCCAAGAGCTGACAACCTGACATCCCTTAGGGATGTCGCAGGAGATTCTGGAAAAATCCATCCCCATTTGGAACTTAATTTGCCCGTCTTATGGCTGTTAAAACCCAAGGCCTGGCCCAGGCACCTGATTTGATGAAACCGAAAATAACAAGTTGAAGCGGCCATGACAGTTGTGCAAATGTTTTATTATTACGGACAAAGCATCTGCTTATCACACAGTTTCATTTACCGGCAATCTTTGGTTCTGGTTTTTTTCTCTCTTTCTGCATTGACAGTATGAGTAATGTTGTGTGTTCTTAACAAAATTAAATTGCCACAAATTGAGGATAATCGTCCTGCTTTATGCCCTGAGGATGGTGATGGTATTCGTATTGAAGCAGAGGAGAAAATGCAACACACGGCGCATGCAAAGGATCTCTCTGATAATGTATCTGTTTACACTGACTGTATTGCTTTCTTGAGAGCTTGCTAATGGCTCTTTCACAAAGCTGCGGATTTTGACAGGGACAACGGTCCCCATTTAACAGAGACGCTCCTGATGTGCTGGTCCCCTGCTGGGAAGCCACTGTCCAGACTGTAACCTTATTTTTTACCCCTTCGGAATGCTTCATTAGCATGTTGTTACGAATCTATAGTACTATCCTTCAGCATTCAAGTCAGGGTGGAAATGGGTGGTGCTGGTTGATAGTCCATGTACCTACTCTATACAACTGCCAACCTCCAGGTGGCACCTGGAGATATCCTGATGTTAAAGTTGGTCTCCAGGTGACCCAGATCAGTTCTCCTGGATAAAAATAGCTGCTTAGGAGGGTGGAGTCTATGGGCTTATACACATTGAAATCCCCACCCTCCCCAGGCTCCGCCCCCCCCAATATCCAGAGATTTCCCAACCCGGAGCTGGCAACCTTACCACAGCCCACCTAGAATACTGGTTTGCTCCAACAAATGGTTAAAAGGGAAGTCTTAGTTTGTGATATAACCTCTTTTGTTTAAAGAATAAGGAGCTGTTTTTAGAAATGGGGACATTTCTGGTTAAACAAACCAGTGGTGGAAAGTGCCACCCCTCTAATAATGGCACACCAGACTCTGTTCTCCTGACCTGCCTGGCATGGCTCACTCAAGACGCATCCTGGCTCACGGTAGATTTTTTTTTGTTAGCTTGAGATATATACTTTATCTTGTGCTCTTTTAGCTACTATGACCATAAGCATAATGGGTGACACCTAGGGTTGCCAAACTTCAGGTGGGGGCTGGAGATTTCCTGGAATACAACAGGTTTCCAGACTACAGAGATCAGATCCCCTGGACAAAATGGCTGCTTTGGAAAGTGGACTCTACATGGCATTGTACCTACAAGTAGGGGCCCGCAAAACTCAGGGGGGATCCCATCTCTGCCCCTTCACAAGTTCAGACCAACCAACCACCTTGAATAACAAGAAGAAAAGGAGGAGGAGGAGGAGGTTGGATTTATACCCGTCCTTTCACTTAGAGTCTCAGAGCGGCTTACAAACTCCTTTCCCTTCCCCTCCCCACAACAGAAACGACACCCCGTGAGGTAGGTGGGGCTGAGAGAGCTCTTTCCAGAACTGCTCTTTCAAGGACAGCTCTGACAGAACTATGGCTTGCCCAAGGTCATCCAGCAGCTGTACATGGAGGAGTGGGGAATCAAACCAGGTTCTCCCAGATTAGAGTCCACGCACTTAACCACGACTGGCCTGGTGGCAGCAGCGTCTCAGAGCCACTCTGAGCTCAAGTACTTCCCAACCTTGAGGTAGCAACCTTAAAAGTACTGGAGGACACTGCGCCCACTATCTGATTGAATCTCCAAGATCCAGTCCCATGTAATGTGCAAACTTCTAAAAAATACAAACCCTGCAGTCCAGAAGTGACTGTAGTTTGAAAGAAATGAGCAAAGAAGCCAACTTTCTTCCTAACTTCGAGTGGTTGGTGCCGTTTTGGGATCAAATGGGTTTGTCCTCCTCTCTCAGTCTTTCTGGGGCAAGATCAAGCCTAATATTGCTTTTTAGTTCTTCTGGGAATCTCTGAAACAAATCAAGGGCGAGAGCTCGAGTGAGCACATCTTCTATTCTCAGGGCATGGCCATCTGATTTTTTTTTTTTTGAGAGAGAGAGAGAACAGCTCCTTCCATATGATGGAAGCATTCTCAGCACCTCTGAGATGAGGGATGAGGAGCCGCTGCCTTTAATTCCTGTCCGTATGTAATATTAATAACCACTTAGCTCGATCTTTAAATTTTCCTAAATGGGCCCCGTCATAATTGAAGCAGCCCTGGCCGTTTCCCAGTAGAATCAGCCGCCTTGCCTCTAAGAGCCACTCGTTCTTGGACTGCCAGGAGGCAAATCTTAACATCACTCAAAAATGCACAGGTGAGGTAGATCTTGAGTGTGTTTTGCCCTCCTTGAGAGGCAAACCCTGAACTTGGTCAAAGGACTTCTGAGGTGTTGCCACTTCCAAAAGTTTACTTTGCAAAGATGATCAGCTGACTCACTGGAAAGAGCTAGTGATTGGCTGCTTACTGGCATGATACTTCCCGTTACCTTCCGGTTAGTTTTATGAGGGAAAGTTTCCATGTCATGTTAGACCAAAACCACCAGGGTGGGGATTTTGAGGCTTTCTGCCTTCAATGAATCACATGATCCATTTATCTCCTGTGGAAACCCCTAAGCGTTTGCCATGGAATGTGCTCCCAATTGACATCAGGGCCCTGTGGGGCCTGTTACAGTTCCGCAGGGCCTACAAAATGGAGCTGTTCCACCAGGCCTTTGGTTGAGGTGACGGACGTTTCTACCATCTCGGCCTCCCCTGCCCATAGTATGCCTATAGCTGCCTTCTGTCCTGTTAACATCTAACAGGAGGTGTATTGGACTTCTGTGGAGTAATGTATGTTTCTTAGCTGCCATCCTGTTTTATTTAACTGGTTTTAATTATATAGTCATTGTATTTTATTATGTTGTGAGCTGCCCTGAGCCCACTGTGGGATAGGGCTGGTTAGAAGTGAAATAAATAAATACAGTCATCTTTTACAGAAACTTGGTTATAATTACTGGCAGGGCTATTTTTGGGCATGAACGCACAGGAACAGAGTTCCGGCTGGCTCCCAAATTGGCCACGCCCAGCAGGAACTCATTAGCATAATAGGCCACACCCAACAGCAGAAACTCATTAGGATTGGCTACATTAGGGGTGTGTGGCCTAACATGCAAATAAGTTCCTGCTACAAAAAAGCCCAGGGTTTTGACAACAAAGTAAACAGAATAAGAAGCGAAAGGTGGGTGTGACTGGATGACCACACTTCTGGTAACATGGGGGGGTGGCCTAATATGCCAACGAGCTGTGCTATCGGGGTGTGGCCTAATATGCTAATGGGTTTCTGTTGTCGGGTGTGGCCTATTATGCTAATGAGTTCCTGCTTGGCTTTTTCTACAAAAAAAGCCCTTATTACTGGTCTTATCATTGATGGGAACCTGTCCCCTAGTAAGTTTCTATCCACACAGAAGACATTGTCAAGGAGACCAAGGCTGAACCCTGTGGGTCCCCAGGGCAGTCGTACACAAAGAATAAGACTTATTTATTTATTAAAAATATGAAGTTTTATTCAGTTTATATAAATAAAGATTTATTCTATAAGCAACACATTACTCTAAAATCATGCCACAAGAAAACTAGCTTAACTCTCGAACACTCTTTAGAACTAGGGTTGCCAGCCTCCAGGTGGGGCCTGGGGATCTCCCGCTTTTACAACTGATCTCCAGCTGACAGAGATCAGCTCCCCTGGAGAAAATGGCTGCTTCGAAGGGCGGACTCTGTGGCACTGGACCAGGCTGAGGCCCCTCCCTTCCCCAAACCCCGCCCTCTCCTGGCTCCACCCCCAAAGTCTCCAGGTATTTTCCAACCCAAACCAGGCAACCCTATTTAGAAATGGCATTAGACAGATGGCACCAACCTAAAATCCAAGAGTTACAGGCCACAGCTCAGGCGTTCTCACGCCACTAATGATTGCAATTCAAGCATGTCAGAGTTCAGGCCTTTAGTCCCATGGAATCCAAGCTGGTCTCTTTCCTTCAGGGCCTTAGTTCAATTATATAGTTTTTGGCCCAGCGGCCTCAGGTGATGATGACATCCACCAGGACATGCTCTCAGGAGAAGCCTCTAGGAGATTACTTCATCACCCCTGACTCTCTTCCCCCCATCCTATGGGCCGCAGGTTCTCGTGAGAAACTAATCACACCACTTCCATTTCTGACCTTGAAGGTAAGGCCAAGAAACCGATTAGTAGCACCTGCAAGCCGGACCAGACACACACACCTGTTACTATTCACATTAACCCTTGAGGGGAAGGCCAGGGGCGCTTTTCTTCACAGACATAGTTTGGGAAAGCAGAGAACAGCGCTTTTAATGCACCAGTCTACGTGAGCCCATGTGTCAGGTCCTGCTATCTCAACGATGCCTTTCAGCAGGGCCATTTGGTCTTTCCTTATGACTACTTGTTGAGTACTGTAATTGTATTGTATCCTTTGTAAATGGTATCCTTTAATCAGTTACATTTTTAACTTCTCCTTCCTCCAGGGAGCTCAGGACAAAATACAGGTGTTGGCTGGAGATCTCCTGGGATTTCACTTGATCTCCAGGTGACAGAGACCAGTTCCCCTGGAGAAAATGGCTGCTTTGGAAGCCCGCTGAAGTCTCTCCCCTCCTCAAACCAAACCCTACCATCTACAGGCTGTACACCACAAATCTCCAGGAATTTCCAGCCCTGGAGCTGACAACCCAACAGGGAAAGGACAATGTACCCCCTTCCTAACCAGCCTGTCTCGGTTACTAACTGAAGCAGTAAAGGTAGAGTAACACTGAAATCTGCACACATATCGCTTGAAGTCCAGTCTGCACAATAGAAACCTCCGCTGGTCGTATGTTCGTCGTTTAAATCCTTTCAGTCCAGAGCAATTACACGAGTCAGAAGGAGGTCTTTCGTCTGCCGGCTGCTGAACAGTCTCCGTGTTTCTGCTATAAAATCCCACATAATTGGCCAAAATGAACCCAGAATGACTCTCCCATTCTTCCTCCAGCCTCATGAATAATTGTTCCAATTGCTGGCAATTGATTAGAACCGGCCAGGAACGGCAGGTGGTTAATTCGGTACAAGGCCGAATGTCGCATTTGCTTTGGTCTAGCAAAGTTGGAACGAATGGCTCAGCACGCCTGGACACTGGGGGGCGCCGCATCACTCTCAGGGAGTCTAGGTGCTCTCTTTGCTTTCATTTACTTAAAATTATTTGGCAGAGAATTCGACACTTTAATGACAGTCTGGGCCTGGCTGGGGCGATGGCACACGTGCCCACAGAGAGGGCTCTGAGTGCCACCTCTGGCACCCGTGCCATAGGTTCGCCACCACTGACCTAGGGGCTGCCCTCTGGTCCCTGCGCCGTCTCTGCAGCTTGTTCTGCCCCATTCTTCACATGGCTCTTTGTGGAGTCACACGTCTCTACAGGTCTCTCCTGTAGGAACAATCTCCTCAAACGTCCACAGATGCCAGGGGTGGCCAAAGTGCAGTTCGGGAGCCACATGCGTCTCTTTCACGCGGACTAATGTAATGTTAATAAAAAGCAAATTTGCATATTTTTCAATTTAAAAACGTGTGTGTGATATTTGTTCATGTCTTGTGGCTCTCAAACATCTGACGTTTATTCTGTCGAGCAAGTTTGGCCGCCCCTGACATATGCGATGCCAGATTATCTGGCCACTTGTGACAGGGATAGTACTCGTTAGATTAGGCTTCCCCCTCCCCTTGCGACTGCAACCTGAATGTGAACTTAATCCGTATGAATAAATGCAAGTTCTGTTTTTGCAATATACTTCTTGGGAGGTTTCATTTACTGGACTCAGTATCACGCTTCTGTGACTGGGCAAACCTCTGATATATTAATAACCAAATATGCCAAAAATGATGAGTGCAGGAAAATGCAGGCTGGCGGACAAAACCCCTTCAAGGAACTCTTGAACTCAGGACACCTCCCCCAATTTATTTTTACTGACTTGCCTGCTCTCAATATTCCATGACTCCTAGAGCAAGCTCAGTCCTCATCAGACCATTTGTTGGGGTTTGGAAGAGGAGAAGAGGAAGAGGAGGAGATTGGATATGTATCCCACCCTTCTCTACCCGAAGGAGTCTCAGAGCCGTTTACAGTCTCCTTTCCCTTCCTCTCCCCACAACAGACACCCTGTGAGGTAGGTGGGGCTGAGAGAGCTCTTGAGGACTGTCCTTGAGAGAACAGCTCTGAAAGAACTTATGACTGACCCAAGGTCACACCAGCAGCTGCACGTGGAGGAGTGCGGAATCAAACCCGGTTCTCCCAGATTAGAGCCCATGCTCCTAACCACTACACCAAACTATGGTTTTGTGTACCATTCCCCAGCCAAAACTGGGGCTCTGAAATGTATCCCAGGACCTCAGGTTTGAAGCTGCGAAGCTGGAACATTTGGCACACGGCTGAGTTGAGCGCCAGGACAGCTGCGAGATGGGAGCATGGATTGAGCCATCCCATAATATAAAAGGGAGTGTAGGAGTTTTTACATTTTACATGTCAAACTGTGTAATGATTCATCTTTTAGAAAGAGTGTGTTTGCCCGCTGGGATTGAAGTTTTGTTTTTGGCTGGTCAAGAGCAGGAAAAGTGCTCCTAGGCGGAGCTGGGAATTGGACCAGGTAATTTCCGGTTGCCTTGGAGTCAAGGTTCCTGAGGAGATTCACTCGGCCTTGAAAAGACAAGAATTCCTCTTAGATGGGGAGGGGGGGAACCACCTATAATGCCAGGGGGGTTACTGCAAGTCCATCTTCGCCAATTGTGAGGCAGGTTAACTTGAAACAGCCGGGGGAATGATCTTTAACTCAGAAAATAAGCCAGCTTTTCGTTTTGCCTCAGTGCGCGGCGATGGCTAAATGTAGCTGTTTGTGGAGACCAATAAAATAAAATGGAACTGGGTTTTTTTTTTTTTTGGATGTTAGAACAGTATTTTCAGAGCTTATGGAAAATTCATGGAATTACTCGACAATCGTTTTTTAAATTACAGTGATTTTTCAACCGGGAAAGACAGGGTACATTTTCGTTTTATTTTGCTTTTAAAGAGTCGTCTGCAAAGTTATATTTGGGGGTTTCTCTTTCTTGGATCGCTGTTTGATTGTTCCAAAACTGGGCAAGGAGATACTAATTATATGACTCTCTGAAATCTAAATTCAGGGTGTTTTCTCCATGGGGCCTGATGTATTTTGGTGTACCTGTCAAGTCACTTTGTATTCTTGCTTCCTCCAAAGAACTCAGTAAGCATACATGGGGTTTCCTTACTCGTTTTATTTCCTCAGTGACTTCTGTGGAGGGCTTCGCTACACCAGCATGATGTAATAGTTACAATGTCTGACTAGGATCTTGGAATGAAGGAACAGTTGCGCACCCGCTCTGTTGGTCCCCCACCGCCGGTCAATAGCATCCTGCGACGTCACCATGTCACAGGATGCTTTAGGGTCCCCTGCAACTCTATGGTTGTTACTATAGATTGGAGAGGGAGGGAGAGGTCTATAGCATCCTCATTGTTGCCAACCTCCAGGTGGTAGCTGGATGTCTCCTGGAATTACTACAGAGATCAGTTCCCCTGTAGGAAATGGCAGCTTCAGGGAGTGGACTCTAAGAACATAAGAACATAAGAGAAGCCAATGTTGGATCAGGCCAAAGGCCCATCTAGTCCAACACTCTGTGTCACACAGTGGCCAGAAATACCAGGTTCCATCAGGAGGTGCCATCAGGAGGTCCAGCAGTGGGGCTCTATGGCCTTATACCCTGCTGAGGTTAGTCCCCTCCCCCATATCCACCTTTCCCTGAGTCCCCCTTCCCCAAAATCTCCAGGAATTTCCCAACCCAAAGTTGGCAACCCTAAGCATCCAGCAACACGGTGACATTGCTTCCAGTTACACAGCCGAAAGTGACATCGCAGGATGCCGTTTTTGTACCACCACCACCACCACCCAGTCTCCTGGTGGCAACCCTAGATCTGGCATGACATTTGCTGGGTGGCTTTGGGCCAGTCACACTGGCTTACCCCAGCCTACCTCACAGGGTTGTTGTGAGGATAACATGAAGAAGTGGTGAACGATGTAAGCCACTTTGCGTCCCCATTGGGGAGAAAAGCAGGGGATAAATAGTATCTAAATAAATACATCTCTTTGCTGGCAAAATGCAAGCCCTGCTTGCTAGTAAGGTGGGTTGAGCTGAAAAGCAGTCCGCTTCACCATGACCGCCGTGTACACAGATCACGCCAGGCAATCAACGGCTGCTCTCTGTCTGGGTACCTCTACCCTGACCTAGATGAACATAAGAACAAGAATTTAGTAGCACCTTAAAGACTGGCAAAATATGTGGCAGTCTTTAAGGTGTTAGTCTTTAAGGTGCTCCTGGAGTCTTGCTCTTTTCTACTGCTGCAGGCTGATTAACACAGCTACCCATCTTGATATAAGAACATAAGAAGAGCCCTGCTGGATCAGACCTTTAGAAAGATCCATCTTGTCCAGCATCCTCTCTTACACAATGGCCAATCAGTCCCTCTGGAGGTCCAAAAGCATAGAGGCTAATGTCACTCCCATCTTTAAAAAGGGTTCCAGAGGAGATCCGGGAAATTACAGGCCAGTCAGTCTGACGTCAATACCGGGTAAATTGGTGGAAACCATTATTAAGGAAAGAATTAGTAGGCACATAGATGAACAAAACCTATTGAGGCAGACTCAGCACGGTTTCTGTAAGGGAAGATCTTGTCTCACTAACCTGTTAGTGTTCTTTGAGGGGGTGAACAAACATGTGGACAAGGGGGATCCAATAGATATTATTTACCTTGACTTCCAGAAAGCTTTTGATAAAGTTCCTCATCAAAGGCTCCTAAGCAAGCTCAAAAATCATGGGATAAAAGGACAAGTCCTTTTATGGATCAAAAACTGGCTAATTAATAGAAAACAGAGAGTGAGTATAAATGGGCAGTTCTCCCAGTGGAGGGGGGTAAGCAGTGGGGTACCACAGGGATCAGTACTTGGTCCACTGCTTTTTAACTTGTTCATTAATGATTTGGAGTTGGGAGTAAGCAGTGAAGTGGCTAAATTTGCGGATGATACAAAGTTGTTCAAGGTGGTGAAAACCAGTGAGGATTGTGAGGCACTCCAAAGGGATCTGTCAAAGATGGGCAAGAGGACGTCCTTCTTCACCCAAAGAGTGATTAACACTTGGAATTCACTGCCACAGGAAGTGGTGGTGGCTACAAGCATGGACGGCTTCAAAAGGGAATTAGATAAGCATATGGAGCAGAGGTCCATCAGTGGCTATTAGCCACAAGGTATAGATAGGGACTCTGGGGCAAGTGATGCTCTGTCATCTTGGTGCTTGGGGGGGTCAACAGTGGGATGGCTTCTAATGTCCTGGCCCCACTGGTGGACCTCCTGATGGCACTGGTATTTCTGGCCACTGTGGGATACAGAGTGTTGGACTGGATGGGCCTTTGGCCTGATCCAACATTGGCATCTCTTATGTTCTTATGTTCTTATGTTCTTATGTTCTTCCCCTGATCTTGTCTCCTGGCTTTGGGATTCAGAGGATTAGTGCCTTGGAAGGTGGAGGTTCCCTTCAGTCGCCATGACTAGACTCATCCTCCATAAATCTATCTCATCCCCTTTGAAAGCCATTTATTTCTGTGGGCATCATGACATCCTCTGGCAGCGAATTCCACATTTTAATCATTCTCTGTGTAAAGTATTGTTTCCTTTTGTCCATCCTGAACCTACTGCCCAACAGCTGCACTGGATGGCCCGTGCTAACCCGAGATCTTGAAAGCTAAGCAGGGCTGGCCCTAGTTAGTACTTGGATGGGAGGCCACCAAGGAAGTCCAGGATTGCTACACAGAGGCAGGCTACACAGAGGCAGGCAATGGCAAACCACCTCTGAACGTCTCCTTCCTTGAAAACTCTATGGGGTCGCCATAAGTTGGCTGAAAACCCTATATCAGGGGTCCCAACATAGTATCCGTGGGCACCATGGTGCCCGCCAACACCTTTCCCGGAGCCTGCCAAGTGTTTTGAGAAGGTGGGCAGGGTCAGGGTTTTTGCCCAGCAAAGCTAGCTGGAAGTTTGATTGACAGTGCAAGTTTTTTTGAAAACAGCCCAAGCATCTTCAGTGTGTGACCGGAGGTAAGCTGAAGCAGCCATTTTGTGGCTGGCTCTGCTTACCGTGGCAGCCGTTTTGGGGCAGCCAATTTGTGCCTGTGCCTGCCCTGGTGTGTCAGAATCCCAAAGGCGCCCCAAAGTTGGAGACCCCTGTCCTACCGCATCGCTACCGATGCTCAACAAGGAGTATGAGTGAGTATATTCTAAAACATGTAAATGCAGCCTGCTTTAACATCTGGCCGAACATCTGTTCGAGCCCCACCGTGGCCGGAGTGAGCTCCCGGCCTATGTCCCAGCTCCCGCCCACCCAGCAGGACGTCCTTCTTCACCCAAAGAGTGATTAACACTTGGAATTCACTGCCACAGGAAGTGGTGGTGGCTACAAGCATGGACGGCTTCAAAAGGGAATTAGATAAGCATATGGAGCAGAGGTCCATCAGTGGCTATTAGCCACAAGGTATAGATAGGGACTCTGGGGCAAGTGATGCTCTGTCATCTTGGTGCTTGGGGGGGTCAACAGTGGGATGGCTTCTAATGTCCTGGCCCCACTGGTGGACCTCCTGATGGCACTGGTATTTCTGGCCACTGTGGGATACAGAGTGTTGGACTGGATGGGCCTTTGGCCTGATCCAACATTGGCATCTCTTATGTTCTTATGTTCTTATGTTCTTATGTTCTTCCCCTGATCTTGTCTCCTGGCTTTGGGATTCAGAGGATTAGTGCCTTGGAAGGTGGAGGTTCCCTTCAGTCGCCATGACTAGACTCATCCTCCATAAATCTATCTCATCCCCTTTGAAAGCCATTTATTTCTGTGGGCATCATGACATCCTCTGGCAGCGAATTCCACATTTTAATCATTCTCTGTGTAAAGTATTGTTTCCTTTTGTCCATCCTGAACCTACTGCCCAACAGCTGCACTGGATGGCCCGTGCTAACCCGAGATCTTGAAAGCTAAGCAGGGCTGGCCCTAGTTAGTACTTGGATGGGAGGCCACCAAGGAAGTCCAGGATTGCTACACAGAGGCAGGCAATGGCCAACCCACCTATGTATGCCTCCTTCCTTGAAAACTCTATGGGGTCGCCATAAGTTGGCTGAAAACCCTATATCAGGGGTCCCAACATAGTATCTGTGGGCACCATGGAGCTTGCCAATACCTTTCCCGGAGCCTGCCAAGTGTTTTGAGAAGGTGGGCAGGGTCAGGGTTTTTGCCCAGCAAAGCTAGCTGGAAGTTTGATTGACAGTGCAAGTTTTTTTGAAAACAGCCCAAGCATCTTCAGTGTGTGACCGGAGGTAAGCTGAAGCAGCCATTTTGTGGCTGGCTCTGCTTACCGTGGCAGCCGTTTTGGGGCAGCCAATTTGTGCCTGTGCCTGCCCTGGTGTGTCAGAATCCCAAAGGCGCCCCAAAGTTGGAGACCCCTGTCCTACCGCATCGCTACTGATGCTCAACAAGGCGTATGAGTGAGTATATTCTAAAACAGAGCCCGGACTCCATGCTGCCTTTCCCGGATTCACGTGCCCGCTTCTCTTTCTTCCTCTCCTGTCCTTCGCTCGTTACAATCTGTTGCCAGATGCTTGGTAAATGCATTCAACACATCCGGTGGGATGGTCTCTCTCTGTATGCCTGGCTTTTTACCCGCAATGGAAAAAAGCAATGATCCATGTTAAGAACAAACAGGAGGTAACAGATTTCTACATGGTTTACTGCACGGAAATTACAGCGTTGTGGCTGGGATAATCATTTGTTTAGGGGCACAGAGGAGTCGCCAGACAGGCACAGCCGCGGAGGTGAACTCCTCTCCATTATTTTAAACCACAGCGTCTTTGAGCTGAAAACACAGCGATCTCCGTTCTGCAAGGTAAGTGACGAGCACAAATCCATTCAGGTTTTTCTATACAAGAGCCACTGTGGTGTAGTGCATAGTGGCAGACTAGCATCCTGGGCGACCTGGGTTCAAATTCCTGCTTTTACCATGGAAGCTCGCTGGGTGACCTTGGGCCCATTGCCAATGCTCAGCCTGGCCTGCCTTACAGGATTGCTGTGAACAATATTCTAAAAGCCGCTTTGAGTGTCAGTGGAGAAGAAAAGCGTGGTATAAAGAAAGGCATTGTCTTCAAACACAAAACACATTGTGTACTGAGGCCTAATTTGGACAAGTGGCTGTCCAGGTGGTCAATCTGTTTCTGTACCGTGGGAGATTGTTTGCAAGATCAATGTGAGCAGTCCATAAAGGTAAAGGTAAAGGTTCCCTTGCTCGAAAGCCAGTCGAGTCCGACTCTAGGGTTGCAGTGCTCATCTCCGTTTCAAAGCTGAAGAGCCAGCGCTGTCCGAAGACGTTTCCGTGGTCATGTGGCCGGCATGACTAAACACCAAGGCGCACGGAATGCTGTTGCCTTCCCACTGAAGTGGTACCTATTTATCTACTTGCAATTTACTTATTGCAGATTTGGGAAAGGATGTTGTCTAGGGCTGCCAGTTCGGAGTTGAGAAATACCTGAGGAGGGAGGGGTTTGGGGAAGGGAGGGACTTCAATGGGGTAGAAGGCCATAGGGTCCACCTACCAAAACCACCATTTTCTCCAGGTGACCTGGTTTCTGTCACCTGGAGATCAGGAGATCAGTTGTAATCCCCAGAGAACTCCTGCCCCCACCTGGATACAGAAGTGGCGAGACGATTTTTTGGAAGAGGAATTATAAACATCTATATTTGCACTTTTCACTGTTTGAGGAATTTGACTTGGACTATTTCTGGGATCCACGATCACTGCAGACGGTGACCGCAGTCATGAAATTAAAAGATGCCTGCTCCTTGGGAGGAAAGCGATGGCAAACCTAGACAGCATAATAAAAAGCAGAGACATCACCCTGCCAACAAAAGTCTGTATGGTATTCCCAGTAGTCATGTATGGCTGTGAGAGTTGGACTATAACGAAGGCTGAGTGCTGAAGAATCGATTCTTTTGGATTACGGTGCTGGAGAAGACTCTTGAGAGTCCCTTGGACTGCAAGGAGATCAAATCAGTCAATCCTAAAAGAAATCAACCCTGACTGTTCCCTAGAAGGCCAGACACTGAAACTGAAGCTCAAATACTTTGGCCACCAAATGAGAAGGGGGCACTCACTGGAGAAGACCCTGATGCTGGGAAAGATTGAAGGTCAAAGAAGAAGGGGATGGCAAAGGATGAGATTGTTAGACAGTGTTATCGATGCAATGAACATGGAATTAAGCAAACTTTGGAGCACAACGGAAGACAGGAGGGCCTGGCGTGATGTGGTCCATGGGGTCGTGAAGAGTCAGACTCAACTGTGCGACTGAACAACAACAAAAATGTCTGAAGGTGGATTAATAGGACTGTTTGTGTGTTGGTGGGAAGGTAACAGCGTTCCGTGCGCCTTGGTGTTTAGTCATGACGGCCACAAGACCACGGAAATGTCTTCGGACAGCGCTGGCTCTTCGGCTTTGAAACGGAGATGAGCACCGCAACCCTAGAGTCGGACTCGACTGGCTTTCGAGCAAGGGAACCTTTACCTTTACTTTGTGTGTTTGGACCATGTATTTTTGAGTTTCTGCCTATTACAACATATTTTTGAAAAACTACTCTGTTTACATAGGTTTACATTATCATACTCATTGAAGGCTGAATATATATTTTTCATTATTTATGCACAGTTTGATCTTTTGTATTACTTACCACCTGGAGGCTGGAAACCCTAGCATTGTCTGGTTAACTTAATTTGAGATCCTTTGAGGGTGGAGAGGTGGAGGACTTCTTCACTCAATTAAAATTTGTGGGATTCGCTGTAGTTGATGGCCACCTGCTTAGACAGCTTTTATTTAAGCAGACAGATCATGAGCCTACTTTTTTCCAGCAGCGGGGAATTGCAACCGAAATTTTGTTCCATCTAACTACCTCTATATGTTGGAATTCCCCAGACATCACAGAGCTTTTACTTTGGCCCAACTTAAGGTTCTTCCATCCTCGAAGGCAGATATGCATGCATCCCAAATGTGAAACGTCTCTGCCCATGCCAAACTGGAATGGTAGAAACTATTGAGCATGTTCTCTTACATTGCCGGCTTTACCAGAACAGAACTACAATTATGTCCAAGTATCCAAGTAGATCCAACAAACGTTATGCTTCTCTTCTTCTTGCTGATCGCTGTAATGAAACTACCTTAAGGTAGCTAGAGTTTGTACCTTGGCATGCTTAATCAGGCAGAAGAATACAGACTCGCTTTAACAAATTTTATTCCAGCATGTGTATATTTTTGTTCAGAATATCCATGACATGGAACTAAAGTGTATATGTTTTGTTGATGATCTTTACTTCTGATCTTGGATTGTTATAACCTCTTGATTGATTGACTGACAGCTTTTATTTACATTTGCCAATCTGCCTTGAGTCTCTGTGAGAGATCGGGTTGCCAATCTCCAGGTGTGAAAGCCAAAAATGAGAGATCATTGGGAGGAAGTGGAATTCCAAAAACAACATCCGTGACAAAAATAACGACGAGTCAATAAAGACAAGTTGCAAAAATGTTTACTGTAGTAATTTCTGTAGAACATTTTCTTCTATTATCGCTCACATGTTAACAAAGACCTTGGGGGTTCTGTTATCAGGGAGTCAACATGGAATGTTTCTTTCAGGAGTTGAGAAGTAGTGATTGATAAGAATTGGGATTGCTCCACGCTCAGATAAAGCAAATATTGTGAAACGAATTGTTCATTGCGCAGTATTCGTTAGCGTGTGAGCGAGAATAGAAGAAAAATTTCTACAGACATTACTACAGTAAACATTTTTGCAACTTATCTTTATTGACTCTTCATTATTTTTGTCATGGATGTTGTTTTTGGAATCTGAAGTACAACTGATCCCCAGACTACTGAGATCAGTTTCCCCGGAGAAAATGCTTTCTTTGCAGGGTGGACTCTATTGCATTATACCCCGCTGAGATCCCTCTCCACCCCAATCCCCTCCCCTGGGTCCACCCCACCCCCCGAAACTCCAGGAATTTCCCAACCCAGAACTGGCAACCCGAGGGCTGGCTGTAAACAGATACTAGAAAGTACTGTTCCCAGAATTCTTTGGGGAGGTCATGACCTTTCATCTGATACAAAACAGGTACAAATGATATAGAGTAAATGGCCACTTTTCTAGCTGCTTTCTTCCCTGGAGCTTATACCTAGCTTTCTTGCAGAAGATGGTAGACTTCTTGGGAGAAGTACAAGACCTGAGCGTAAGCTTTTGATCTTTCTGCACTTCTATGATATTAAGGTGGGGAAAAATAGCAGACATCCCATCGCTGGGATGTTAATTCCAACCGCTAAATCTATATAAATCCTTTTAATTAAAATTTTAGCTTGAGTGAATGGGGCTTGTCCATTGCAGCTATAATCTTCATTGCCATGATTAGGGAGGCCTTAAAAAATAAATTGGCTTTTTGGAGATTCTGGCCATCGCATCAGACATTTCGAAAAGGGAGAGCTTTGCTTCTTTCTGTAGCAAGCAGCCTCAGCCCCTCTGATAAAGGGATGGCCGTTGTTTTATTTTGTCCCCCATTCTTCCCTCCAAGGAGCTCACAATGGAATTTGGCCCTCACAACAACCCTGCTAGGTGGGCTATGTTTGGTGTAGTGGTTAAGTGCGCAGACTCTAATCTGGGAGAACCGGGTTTGATTCCCCACTCTTCCACTCGCAGCTGCTGGATGACCTTGGGCAAGCCATAGTTCTGTCAGAGCCGTTCTGGAAAGAGCAGTTCTGGAAAGAGCTCTCTCAGCCCCACCTACCTCACAGGGTGTCTGTTGTGGGGAGGGGAAGGGAAAGGAGATTTTAAGCTGCTCTGAGACTCCGAGTGAAGGGCAGGGTATAAATCCAATCTCCTCCTCTTCTTCTTCTTTATATCTTTGGGGAAGTCTTGACAGTCTGATTTTTTTTCCCCTGTAGGTTTTACAGATTTGTTTGCATGGCATACGTGTGTGTGTAAAGCACCGTCAAGTTGCGGCTGACTTATAGCGGTGCCAGCAAGGGGCTTTCAGAGGGTTTTTTGTATTTTTTAACATGTGTGTGTGTGTATGTGTGAATGCGAGTGAATATGTGTGCACCTGGAAGTCATGGCGACCTCTGGTGACCGACCCCCTACTGGGGGCCTGGAGGATATTCAGAGAGGTGGCTGAAGAAAGCCTGCCCCTGCCTCCCGACTGCTGGTATTCCTTGGAGGTCTCCCATACCCAAGTACTTGCCAGAGTCGACCCTGCTTAGCTTCCGAGATCTGACGAGAACATAAGAACATAAGAGACGCCAGTGTTGGATCAGGCCAAAGGCCCATCCAGTCCAACACCCTGTGTCACACAGTGGCCAGAAATACCAGTGCCATCAGGAGGTCCACCAGTGGGGCCAGGACATTAGAAGCCCTCCCTCTGTTGACCCCCCCCAAAAAGCACCAAGATGACCGAGCATCACTTGCCCCAGAGCCCCTATCTATACCTTGTGGCTGGCCTGGGGTATCCGGGTCAGGGCTCCAGCAAGGGGCTTCCAAGGCAAGGGAGAAGCAGAGGTGGTTTGCCCATTGCTTTCCTCTGCAGCGTCTGCCTTGGAGGTCTCCCCTCCCAAGTACTGACCCTGCTTAGCTTCTGAGATCTGACGAGATCGGGCTATACTAGGCCACCTTCCCTCCATGGTGTACATCTAGGGTTCCCAGGTCCTGGATGAGTAATACCTGGAGATTTTGGGGGTAGAACCGAAGGAGGGTGAGGTTTGGGGAGGCGAGGGGCCTCAGCAGGATACATAGGCAGAGAGTCCACCTTCCAAAGTGGCCATTTTCCTCCAGGGGAACTGATCTCTGTCACCTGGAGATCTAATTCTGGGATATTGCCAAGCCCCTTAGGGTCCCCCGGTCCCCCCCTGGCCACTGTTTTCTCCAGGGGAACTGATCTCTGTAGCCTGGAGATGAGGTGTAGTTCCAGGAGATCCCCAGGTCCCACCTGGAGGCTGGCATCCATGTTCACCTCCTCCCTTCCCAAATTAGGGTTGTTAATTCTGAAGATACCTGGAGACTTGGAGGTGGAGCCTCAGAAGAGCAGGGTCTGGGGAGGGGATAACGCCACAGAGTCGACCATCTACAGCAGCCATTTTGCTCCGGGCGAACTGATCCTTGTGATCTAGAGATCAGCGATAAGTCCGGGAGATCTCCAGGCCCCGCTTGGAGGTTAGCACCCCTATCCCGAATGCCACTGGGACTAGCATTCCTCCCTCAAGCCAGAGAGAGAGGTGTGGGGCGTGGCCACGAGATCCGACACGTCACGTATCAGCTGAACAGATCGATCTCATAAAAGCCAGATGATTAATCAACCCACAAAACCCGTAAGCATTCTGACAGCCCTTGTCTGAAGTGAGTTACGAGCCTGGCTTTTATAGCCGCTTTCCTCAGCAGGCGAGGGATGTTTTGCTAAGTGCTCCCGGCTGGGAAGCCATGAGACTCCAATGAGGTGGTTGCTTCCTAATAGCGTCTCACTGTACAGATTGGCTCATCTGTCTGCCTCCCCTATTTAGCAAAGCTTGCAAATGGCTTAACGTGACGCAGCATGAGCATCATTAGATCGAACCCAGAGTTATTTCTGTCTGGCTTCTTCTGATGTTCGGTGGCAAGTGATGGCTGGCGTGACTGAATGGGCCGTCGCTGATCAAGCACCGCAGACAGAACTTTCTTTGGCTCGTGCCCCTCTGAGCTCCTCCCTACTTCTGCATTTCAAGCCCATGTTCTGACATTTGGTGGCAAACGATGGCTGGCGTGGCTGAATGGACCATCGCTGATCAAGCACTGCAGACAGAACTTTCTTCGGCTTGTGCGACTCTGAGCTCCTCCCTACTTCTGCATTCCAAGCACATGTTCTGACATTTGGTGGCAAGTGATGGCTGGCATGGCTGAATGGGCCATCAGTGATCAAGTGCTGTAGATATTACTTTCTTTGGCTTGTGCCTCTCTGAGCACCTCCCTACTTCTACAGTCCAAGCACATATTCTGACATTTGGTGGCAAGTGATGGCTGGCATGGCTGAATGGGCCATCAGTGATCAAGTGCTGTAGATATTACTTTCTTTGGCTTGTGCCTCTCTGAGCACCTCCCTACTTCTACAGTCCAAGCACATATTCTGACATTTGGTGGCAAGTGATGGCTGGTATGGCTGAATGGGCCATTGCTGATTAAGCAGCGTGAAAAGAACTTTCTTCAGCTTGTGCGCCTCTGAGCTCCTCCTTACTTCTGCATTCCAAGCATGTATCCTGCCATTGAGCTGTGGCCCCTCCGTCTCTTGCCAGCCCCAGCCAATCAGAGCTGATCCAGAAACGAAAAAGGTTCTTCTAGACTTCTCTTCTCCTGTGTGTTTCAGAGCAAGCCCATGTTCCTTCTCTCTCCTGTCTTCTCTCAGACTAAACCTCCTTCCAATGATGATGCAAATACATAGCCATCGATTTTGGGCTTTTCCCCTTGCTGCACCTTTTTTTCTTTTGCATTGATTTTGTGTGTGTGTGTTTTTTAGATTAATCCAAATGTTATGGCAATTAAGAGTTATTTCCTGCCAGATAAAAGCAAGATACCTTTCCAAATGGACAGGGAGGAAATTTCTCCTTCATTTGCCCATAAGCTTCAAAGCGGTGGATGCAAAGATGACCACAAAAGGAACTGAATACCAGAGGCCACACAAAAGGTGAAAAGGGGGCAGATATACTTAACTGTGCACAACCCAAACGTTAAAGTATACAGTGCAAACAGTCCCTATACACAGTGCATGACACAGTGAGGTATGACAATTAATTTATAACAGTGCATGATACAGTAAAGTATAACAATTAATGGTCTTCTGGTTGATTAAGACACCAGCCCCCTTTCACATTACTGTTCTAAACCAGATGTTATCCATTGTTGGCCCAGTTCCAAGTAAAGTGATTCAGGGATGGAGGTTTCATACTGCAAATTTCATTCCGTTAATGAGTCGTCTCTGAAGCAATCTGGCTATTTCAAGCAGCGTCGCACTTCTACACACATCCCAGCCTTTTTCACCAAGTAATCTTCCTTGAACTTTTTTTTGAGGGGGACATTTATTTATTTATATTTATTTATTAGTCACATTTGTACCCCGCCCTCCCCGCAATGCAGGCTCAGGGCAGCTCACGGTCAGTACATAAATGCAATTAAAACAACATAAAATCATCTAAAACCATTCCATTATAGCTAATACAATTTCATAAAGTGCTGGAGGTGTTGGTTAGTTATTCAAGATGGCGTACTTTCAGAGTTTACTTTCAAAGCTTAGATGTCATTCTGCTGAACATCTTCCTACGGCTCAGGCTAGGTGTCAAAAACCAAGGCTAGGCATCAAAAACCAAGGGCCAGGGCTCTATAGTGGTGGCGGCTCCCTAGCTGAATGCCTGGTGGAAGAGCTCCGTCTTGCAGGCCCTGCAGAACTGTAAGAGATCCATTCTAAGTTGAATGCTATACAGCTAGACCAATATAGCACTTCTCAATGGTGCCACTGTAGCACTGAAATGCTATACTGGTCTAGCACTATAGCTAGGGGGCGGGGGAGCGTGGCACTATTGGAAACCCTACAGACATTTTAAACAGCACACTACCGTGATTCAGAAGCGCAAAAAAACAGATGAAAACAGAAGAATGCTGTTTGCCTCAAAAATGGCTCAACCACACTTTGCTTAACCAGATGCAAGCTGCTTTGTATGAAAAAAGTAAATAAAATCCATTAGCAGCCGGTTGCCAAAACGGTTGTGTCTGAAATGACACAAAAAATCAGTTCGCAACCGGCTACCAAAATGGATTACAAAGGCTGTCTGAAAGGGGCCGCCGTTTCCATATGTTCTTCAGAATTGTTTCTGTTCCAGCCCCCTTGGAGAACGGCCCCTTGTAGAATGTCTGTAAAAGACAAGAGTCAAAACACCTTTGTGTATGTTACAGCATTTACAGTGGACTGTTTATAGCAGCCAAACGTGAAAGCAAACAGGAGGACATTTAAATCACCTATCTGTAACACATAAAATATAAACCAATTAGCTGAAAATAAAAGCCCAAAGGAAAAAGGAAGGATGCCATAAAAAGAAGTTAAAGAGCTCACACTTAGAATTCTAAAAACACCTGCGATCCAATTTCTCATATACAGTCTCGATAATATTTTCCCCCCTTTTTGTGCGGCCTCTGGTACTCAGTACCTTTTGTGGTTTTCTGCAGAGGTCTCTCCCCTCTTTTCGCTTTCTTTTCTTTTGGATGCCAAGATGATCCATGTGAACCATCAGCTGTGAAAAATCGGGAAGGACTCTTCATATGCTCGGCTTAAAAACACATTCGGGAGACCGGGGGGGGGGGAGCTGCTCCTCAGTTAGGTTTGCCAACCTCCAGGTGGAGCCTGGAGATCTCCCAGATTTACAACTGGTCTCCAGACTACAGAGATCAGTTCCCCTGGAGAATAGGGCAGCTTTGGAGGGTGGACTCTGTGGCATGGTCTCTGCCCTCCCCAGGCTCCGCCCCCGGATCTCAAGGAATTTCCCAGCCCAGAGTTGACAACCCTACCTCCAGTCTTGAAGTGACTCCTGATAAGCAACACAGAGTCTTGGGTACGCACTGCTGTATCAATGGGCAGTGGTCCAACGGGTACCGATTTCATGCCATCCTCACTTAGACGTAACAACAGGTGAATCCCATCAGCTCGCATCGATGGGCAGTGGTTTAAAGGGCAGTGGTCCAAAGTGCTCTTGGCTTTTCCAAGCTTTCTCTGAGAATTTTCAAGACAACCTTAGGTCTTGACGAGTTCTGTCCAAGAACAGCAGAAGAACCAGCATTGGTGGGAGTGGTGGGGCTTTCTGGAGGCAGAAATGGCCTGGATGTTAGGATCCCCCTGGCCACCAGCGGGGAATGGGGGTGGTGGCACAAGCCAGGGCCTGAATTCAGAGGGAGTTTGGACTGGCTTGTATATCGGTGTGGATTTCCAAACTGGGGGAATGGGTATTCTGAACCCTGAGATCCAAGATTCACCCAACCTCTGGTTGATGGACAGGGAACGTCATGAACTCCCAGAACAACTGAGGGGTGACCTCAGAAGGTAGGTCTCCAGGTGTAGCGCTGATGAAGAGGCAGGGGCTATGGCTCAAAGGAGGAGCATTTGTTAGGGATGCAGGAAGTCCCAGGCTCAATCCCCAGAGTCTCCAGTTTGAAAAGGGTCAGGTAGTAGGCGATGTGGAATCCTTCTGTCTGAGACCCTGGAAAGTTGCTGCCGGTCAGACTCGACAATGCTGACCTTGATAAACTAAGGGTCTGATTATCATGCCACCTTCATGTGTGCACTTATAATTATATATATGCATATGTACCGTCAAGTCACAAGTAGCTTACAGTGACCTCAGCAAGGGGCTTTCAAGGCAGGCTAGAAGAAGAGTTTGGATTTATCCCCGCCCTTCACTACCCAAAGGTGTCTTAGAGCGGCTTACTAACTCCTTTCCCTTCCCCTCCCCACAACAGACACCCTGTGAGGTAGGTGGGGCTGAGAAAACTCTGACAGAAACTGCTCTTTTTCAAGAACAGCTGTGCCAGAACTATGGCTTGCCCAAGGTCATCCAGCCAGGTGCAAGTGGAGGAGTGGGGAATCAAACCCGGTTCTCCCAGATTAGAGTCCACGCGCACTTAACCACTACACCATGGGCTTCCTCTGCAAAGTCCTCCTTGGTTGTCTCTCATCCAAGTACCAACCCTAATTAGGTTCCAAGATCTGACAAAACCAGGCTATACCATGCTGCCTTCTCTTATAGTAATTAAGTGCCATCAATTTGCAACTGACTTACAGTGACCCCTTATGGCAGAGGTGTCAAACTCACTTGTTATGAGGGCCAGATCTGACATAAATGTCACTTTGTTGGGCCGGGCCATGTGTGCCATAAAATGTAATCCCAGGTACTGGAGATAGAAACTTTATATGTTCCCCCACGAGCACTACGGTCTGGGACCCAACACCTCCTGGCAATGCCAGGTCCCAAAGAGGCCAGGCTGGCCACCACCAGGGCCAGGGCCAGGGCTTTCTCGGTGGCGGCTCCTACCTGGTGGAATGAGCTCCCGGAGGAGATCCGGGCCCTGCAGGACCTGGTGCAGTTCCGCAGGCCCTGCAAGACGGAGCTCTCCCGCCGGGCGTACGAGTAGGAGCCACCACTACCATCATTACCATCATCATTGTCCCATCGTCCCTGGCCCTAGAAGAAGGGAACATCAGCGTCTGCTAGAACAGATAACCCTGAGTAGTAGACAACCCTGAGTAGTAGAGAAATTGTATACCATCTGTGGAATATCATAGGAGAACGCCAGAGCACTTTGTTTAGTATAATGTTATTATAATGTTATTGTATTGATTTGATTTTATATGGTTTTATATGTTTTATACTGGCGTAAGCCTCTTGTAAGCCGCCCTGAGCCCGCACATGCGGGGAGGGCGGGGTATAAATCGAATAAAATAAAATAAAAATAATAAATAAATAAAGGACAGCAACTGGTGAGCTCTGAGTTGGTGTGTCCTCACTGTAAGGCCCCATGGGCCGGGAGGGAGGTGCAGAGGAAAACCCACATGGGTGGACTGGAGAGTCAGCAGGGCAACGTTGGGCAGACACTCCCATGCCCCAACAGAGGAACATCTGCACCCCCTCCACATGCAAAAGGTGATCCCTTAGGCCATCCGAGACAGCATCCCTGGAGCTGCAGGCCAAGTGGAGAGGTATGAATGCAGCTGCAGTGGTTCCCAACTTACCAGTGAGGCTGTCCCCGGAGCAAAGGGGTTCTGCTTAACTGCTGCAGATGCCACAATTGGAGTGGCTTTGCCCCCCTCCCCAAGCAGCCTCCTGTTCCCTCCCTTGCACCAGTTGCTTGCAGGCCACATATCAGCTCTGGATGGGCCAGTTCCGGCCCCTGGGCCTTATGTCTGACACCCCTGGCTTGTGGTCTTTTCAAGGCAAGAGATGATCAGGAGTGGTTTGCCATTGCCTGCCTGTGCGTTTGTGTGTGTAAAGTCCTGTCAAGTTGCAACTGACTTAGGATGGCCCCCTGCAAGGGGCTTTCATAGCAAATGAGAAGCAGAGGTGGTCTGCCACCCCCTTCCTCTGCAGAGTCTTCCTTGGTGGTCCCGCATCCAAGTACCAACCCTGTTTAGCTTCCAAGCTCTGACGAGATCCGGCTATGCCACGCCACTTTCCCTCCCAGTAATTATATGTCTGATGGTCCGCGGTATATAAATCAAATAAATAAATACATTTATCAAAGCACAAACAATGTTGAAAAGTGCACACGTTTCCCAGAAAAACTTCTCTCTAAAAATAGGAAACTGCAGCAGAAAGAAGAAATTGTGAGTTCGATTTGCACAGGAGAGAAAGCACATCAAAATGGTGATTTTTTCGGGTCAAGATGACAGTAACACTCCCAAGCGTCCCTACTTTGACAAGCCTGGCTTTAGAATCATTTGATGCAAAAGCCTCCTGTACTTTGCCATGTAAAAGCTGAGGGGTTACACAAGGATGTTAAGGTTTTGAGCTGATTGAAGAGGAAGCCACCTCCTTTGCCTTTAGTCAGGATGTGGAACGTGCCGGGGTGGGGTGGAGTGGGGGACCCCCCCAGCTTTTAAACACCCCACGTCCCCTGCCACCATAAGCAGACTCTTATCCACTCTCGGCCTCTATCTCCTTTGCCCTCCTCATGTTAGTATCACTCCTGCTCCAGAACGTCTCCCTTTTAACATTTCACATGCCTGAATTAGCAGTGGCCGAGATCACTGAGAGGGAAGGAAAAGACAAAAGTTTGGAGTGTTTGGGTCAGCGGGGAAATGCCTCTGACAAGGAAAGGGCATTTAAAAGTGAAGCAAACAGAAGCTCCTGCCGTACATTTGTCAACAGAAGTGCTCAGCTCTGGGTTATGTTTGGCAAGAGTCGTGGCCCAGATCTGGCTTGAATGTGTTAATGGTCCCCAATGTGGGATATATATTCCTGTCCATGTCAATAGATCCTGCAATTTTTTCCCCTTTTTGTGAAGATTTGGTTTAACAGCTCAGGGGCACTTTGCACATCCCCTAACAACGAGAATAAGACGATGACAGTGAAGAAGGTAAACCTAAAACGATCGGTGATGCGTGGACTCTTCCTGCCTAGGTTCAGAACTGAGCTTGGGAAACCAAACTATTTTTTGAAACAATCAGAACAGAGCTTCGTAGGGTTGCCAGGCCAAGCATGGCAAACAGCAGGAGGGTGGGACACGGATGGGGGTGAGTGCAGCGTCACTGACATCACTGTGTCGCTTACAGGTTTTATCTGGAAGTGACGAACAGTAAGAACATAAGAGAAGCCAATGTTGGATCAGGCCAGTGGCCCATCCAGTCCAATACTCTGTCACACAGTGGCCAAAAAATACCAGGTGCCATCAGGAGGTCCAGCAGTGGGGCCAGGACACTAGAAGCCCCCCCACTGTTGCCCCCCTCAAGCACCAAGAATACAGAGCATCCGTTGCCCCAGCCTGTGAGTTCCTATCTATACCTGGTGGCTAATAGCCGCTAGTGGACTTCTGCTCCATATGTTTATCTAATTCCCTCTTGAAGCCATCCATGCTTGTAGCCGCCGCCACCTCCTGTGGCAGTGAATTCCATGTGTTAATAGCTTTTTGGGTGAAGAAGTACTTCCTCTTATCCGTTCTAACCCGACCGCTCAGCAATTTCATGGAGTGCCCACGAGTTCTTGTATTGTGGGAAAGGGAGAAAAGTACCTCTTTCTCAACCTGCTCTATCCCATGCATCATCTTCTAAACCTCGATCGTGTCACCCCTCAGCCGTCGTTTCTCCAAGCTAAAGAGCCCCAAGCGCTTTAACCTTTCTTCATAGGGAATTGCTCTAGGAATTGTTGGTAAAAGCACAGAGTTTCTGACAGTTCCTAGAGTTACCATATGTAACGTTGGGGTTTTATCTGGAAGTGATGTCGTGTCATCAGTGATGTTGCTGTGGGGGTTTCTTCTCCTGCTGCTGCCCCTTGGAGCGGCAGTCGGCCTTGCTGTTGGGATGCCTGACAAGCGGCCTAGGATTGCCAGCTCTGGGCTGGAAAAGACCTGGAAATTTTGGGGGTGGTTGGAGTTGCCAACCCTATTTAATATTATTGAGGGTTGCCTCTTTTCCCCCCCCCCCCCCCCCCCGGTTCCGCCCAGGAATTTACGTCTCCCTCAGTCCAACTCTGATATTGCTTGTTGTCTGTTAGCACCAGTGTTCCCTCTAAGCTGAGTCAGTGTGAGCTAGCTCACAGTTTTTTAGCCTCTGGCTCACACATTTTTGTCTTAGCCCAGGAAGGAGGGCTCCAGAGGAAACTAATTTCTGCAGTAATCAAATTGATCACTCACAACTTTAATGCCAGCAGCTCACAAAGTAGAATTTTTGCTCACAAGACTCCATCGCTTAGAGGGAACATTGGTTAGCACCCTCTTGAGTTTTAGTGTTTCTGTTTATAACCCATTCCCATGGAAATGGAAGGACGCAGAGGCCCTGAGAGCTAGTGCAGTACTGTGGTTAGAAGAATGCCAGACTTAAGACTGGCGAGACATTTCTGTGCTTGAGATGGGACTGTGAAAACGCCCCCTTTCCTCCTCGACAGATCAGCTATGCAGAACATGACCTGAGTGTGGGAACCAGAATCGAAAACAGCGACTTCAGCCCCCAAAGCCCTAAAAGAAAGCCAGATGCGGCCGGAATAGCAACCGAGTCCCACCGTTCCCGCCTTGTCAAAAGTAACCCCCCCCCCTCATGTTTTCCTCACAGCTCACATCTCTCCTGTATCTGTTGGATGTATCAGATTGCATTAAGCGGAAGATTGAAATTAGGTTCACGGCGATAATCGCATTACTCTTGTAACATCTCTCTGTTTAGGAAAAAAGAGAGAGGGAGATGCGTGCCTCTGCGGCCCAAATTACATTGGCACGCACGACCGCATCGAGGGAGAGGGATTTTGAGTCGACTTCGGGAGAAACACACAGTTTTCTCAGGGATTGAGCTTAATTTCATTAGCCTGGTGTCATTCAATTGCCATTCAAACAAAGGGGACTAACGTAGGCGTGTGAAACTCCAGTTTTCTTCTGGGCCAGGGGGGATTTCTGTATGACAGTAAAGAAACACATCAGTTGGGGTTATACATGTTGTGGTGGATATGGGGTGAGAGATGGGGGGGGGCCTCTGAGGCAATTGCCTTCTGGCCTGAAGAATATCTCTCTGGCCTCTCCTGTAGATTCTTTATACCCCGACCACCCACAATCCAAGAAAAAGGGGGACACAAACTTTGAAATAAAGATTGGTAGTGTGTAAACTATGTGCTCCCTAAAGGTCTCCTATTTGGAAACCTGCTAGACTAAGGCTGTACTCAGGGATATTTTTGGACAGGAACGCACAGGAACGGAGTTCCGGCTGGCTCCTGAGTTGGCCACGCCCAGCAGGAACTCATTAGCATAATAGGCCACGCCCAACAGCAGAAACTCATTAGGATTGGCTACATTAGGGGTGTGTGGCCTAACATGCAAAGGAGTTCCTGCTACAAGAAAAGCCCTGGGTTTTGACCACAAACAAGGTAAACAGAATAAGAAGCAAAAGGTGGGTGTGGCTGGATGACCACATTTCTGGCAACATGGGGGTGCGGCCTAATATGCCAATAAGCTATGCTCTCAGGGGTGTGGCCTAATATACTAATGAGTTTCTGCTGTTGGGTGTGGCCTATTATGCTAATGAGTTCCTGCTGGGCTTTTTCTACAAAAAGAACCCTGGCTGTACTTATATGTGGGGTAAATAGAGACCCTCGGCTTCTCAGATTTTTGACTTGACTGACAAGTCACAGATGGAGATGAACAAGAAAGGTTTACTTAAGAGAACATAAAAGTAATAAGGCAAATATGATGTGTGGATAACTTAGATTAGGGTCACCACGCAGTGTTCCCTCTAAGCTGAGTTAGTGTGAGCTAGCTCACAGTTTTTTAGCCTCCGGCTCACACATTTTTGTCCTAGCTCAGGAAGGATGGCTCCAGAGCAAACTAATGTATGCAGCAGCCAAATTGCTCGCTCACAACTTTGATGCCAGTAGCTCACAAAGCAGAATTTCTGCTCACAAGACTCCACAGCTTAGAAGGAGCATTGGCTACCAGATGTCTTCTTTTTAGAGGACATGTCCTCCTTTGGGCTCATCTTAGAAACTGATGAAAATGTCCTCTTTTGGGGTTGGAAGGTCAGGAATATTCCTAGTTAGTAGCAATCATCACAGCTTAAATAGTAGGGGGTATTTAAAATGAGATTTGCCATAGCGATCACTTGTTTGAAGTAGTCAGTCGGGATGGAAGTATGTTCTTTTTTTTTGTTTTTCAAACGATGGTAACCCGAACTTAGATATATGAAATAAAGCTGGCTCTCAAATAAATAGATCCTGAAGGGAGAGGACCTTTCCACAGAACCTCCATACACCAGTTAGGAGTGATGGGCCCTTAACATGTGGACATCGCTCTTTGAATCTAGCTGTTTACATTCTTGATCTGGCTATGCCGGTTCCTCCCAAATGCCTGCCAGTATGTTTTGAGGACTCCTCTGTTATTTACCTTTGCTGGGTCTAATTTTTCCATTCATCCATTTAAAATGTTTATATCACACCCTGTCTTTGTAGGTTCCAGGCAGCTAACAAAGAAATGAAATGTGAAGAAATAAAAGGTGAATATTAAAACATAATGGTCTATTGACAAAGTTTTCAAATGTGCACAGGTTTACAAAGGCAGCTGTATCGGTTTACCCTCCACCAACCGCCTTCTGACAGAAAACCATCTTTTGCATCTTCCCAAATGTACCAAGTGAAGATGCCTTTTTCACCCACTCAGGCAGGCTATTCCAAAGATACAGATGTGGAATCAAGTGTGGTGTAGTCAGAGGTCATATCGTGGGGGATCGCAGTTCCCCTGGGTGAGGTACGGGGGGCGGGGCACACGACAAAGCCCCGCCCCCTGCTTCCAGCTGCCCCGCTTCCGGCCCTCATTCAGCCAGGAGGAGGCAGGAGAAGAGGGTGTGGCCTTATGACACACTTCCGGTGATGTCAGGGGGTGTGGCCTTATGACACACTTCCGGTGATGTCAGGGGGTGTGGCCTTATGACACACTTCCGGTGATGTCAGGGGGTGTGGCCTTATGACACACTTCCGGTGATGTCAGGGGGTGTGGCCTTATGACACACTTCCGGTGATGTCAGGGTGTGTGGCATATGCTAATGAGTTATACTAATGAGTTCCCCTAGCTCTTTTCCTACAAAACGACCCCTGGGTGTAGTGGTGAAGAGCGCTAGAGTGGTATGTGAAACACCCGGGTCTGAATCCCCACTCATGCCATGGAAGCTCGCTTGGGCCAATCACTCTCTCAGCCTAACCTACCTCATGGGGTTGTTGTGAGTACAAAACGGACGAGCGGAGACTGATGTAGGCCATTCTGGTCCCAGAATTGTTAAGTAAATAAATAAACACCACAGAAAAAGCCTGTGACTTACTTGTTCCCATTTGGACAATTGTCATTCTTAGTTGTGAATAATTTTGAGATGGTACATTGCTGATTTTTATCATTTGAACTGACTTTTTCCCTTGCTGCTTCTGTTGAACCAGGCGTTTCTGGTTTGGGTTAGGTTTGTTTTTTATTCACTTTGGTGAGGTCGGAAAGCCACCTTGGAAATCTTTTCTTTAAGAAGCATTTTAAATAAAGAATGAAATACAAAGATTCCCCCTTCGGTCCGAATTTCACCTGATTTAGAGAAACATCTATGCCCAAGCACCCGGAAACCATTTTCCTTGCTGTAGATGAGTAGGCGAATGGCAGTTCTAAGTCTCCCCCGGGAACACAGCTTCTGTGTATATTGCTGTGAAATCCCTCCACTTTAAACTTGCACACGCCATTCACTAGAAAAGAGCAAGAGTCCAGTAGCACCTTAAAGACTAACAAAATTTGTGGCAGGGTATGCAGTGGCTCAAAGGTCAAGATGCTGAGCTGTAGACCAGAAGGTCTGTAGCTTGGCAGTTGGAGGCCCTAGTGCCACCTAACGGAGTGAGCTCCCGTCTCTGGCCCCAGCTCCTGCCAACCTAGCAGTTTGAAAGCAAGAAATTGCAAGTAGGTAAATAGGTACCGCTTTGGTGGGAAGATAACAGTGTTCCGTGTACCTCGGCATCTAGTCATGCCAGCCATGACCACAGAAAAGTCTTCAGACAGCGCTGGCTCTTCGGCTTGGAAATGGAGAATCAGATTCAACTGGTTTTCGAGCAAGGGAAACCTTTACCTTTTGATGAGCTACTGTCACTGCTCACTTCTTCGTTACTGGACTCTTGCTCTTTTCTACTGCTAAAGGCAGACTAACACGGCGACCCCTCTTGATCTAACACCATTCACTGTCACGTCCCCCTTTGAAACTTGGAAGATTAGTATATGTATTTGCATTGGTTCTGAACCTGGGTTTCCCCATTTTCAAGCACTGATCCTTTTCCAACTCCTTTTCCCCATCCTGGCATTCTAAGACTCAGAGAATCCCATTCTAAGGATCTCTCTTATGAACACCAAGCTCAATTCATTTTACACTGATCATTATACTAAACATATTACTCCCCGGAGAGCCAGCTGGTTGGCATGTTTTGTGCTTCCTGGTGAGATCATAGCTTTTGTCCCCCCCCTTCCTTCTTCTCCATGGCAGAAGTCCAAACTTCTTTTGTTGACTCCATTGAATCACGCAAGGCATCTGTCCCCGCTGGCTTTCTGTATGCTTCCCCTCCCCCCAATACTCTTTTAAGTGATGCTCAGACAACAAAGATGGCATGGGTCATAACGCCCAACAAGAGGGCGAGCCCCTAAGACTGTGGAATAAAACTAGCTGGGCCCTCTTTCTCTCATCAACGAGATACCATAGAACAGGGGTGGCCCAACTCGCTTAACGTACGAGCCGCATAGAATAAACGTCAGATGCCCGAGAGCCGCAAGACAAATATCACACACATGCTTTTATTAACATTAAATGAGACCGCCAAAGATAAAAACAAAAGGAGTAAAACCAGATATTGATAATTATATTTATTTGCTTGCTAATGATATTTATTTGTCCAAGAGAGAGAAAGAGAGAGAGAGAGGTGGAAAGAAAGAATGAAAGAAGTGGAAAGAGAAAAAGGGAGAGAAACAAAGAAAGCAAATAGATGGGGAAGTGAGGGGGAGGGAGGGAAGGAAGGAAAAGAAAGAGGAAGGGAGGAAGGGAGGGAGGGAGGGAGGGAGGAAGGAAGGAAGGAAGGAAGGAAGGAAGGAAGGAAGGAAGGAGGGAGGGAGGGAGGGAGAAAGAGAGAAAAAGAGAAAAAGAGAAAGAAAGGTGGAAAGAATACTGGTTGGGGAAGGAAAGACGGATCGGGGAGGCCTGCCCCCCCTTCGCTTCCCCAGCTGCCCTGCCGGGAGCTGCACAATATGCGTGAAAGAACCACATGTGGCTCCCACGCCACAGTTTGGCCACCCCTGCCACAGAAGCTGGGCAGAGGCCTTTTATATTCATTCTGTATTCGTCATTCCAGGAATATCTGAAGAGGTCAACATTTTGAGGAGAGATGGGAGGATATTGGGAGACATGTGTGGGACTAGGGATGCCAGCCTCCAGGTGGGGCCTGGGGATCCCCTAGAATTACAGCTCATTTCCAGACTACAGAGATCAGTTCCCCTGGGGAAAAAATTGATGCTTTGGAGGGTGGACTCCATGGCATTGTTCCCCACTGAGGGCCCTGTCCTCCTCAGGCTCCACCCTCAAATCTCCAGGAGTTTCCCAACGTGGAGATGGAAGCCCTATCCTGTACACACACCCCTTGCCAGTGTCCATGAGGAATGTAGCAACCCTACTTGGCATGGAGGAGACCATGTGACAATGGAAGGAACGAGCAGAGGCAATTTCTCGGGCCCTGTGATATCAAGATGTCAGCGAGAAGGAACTCAGGTGCACTGGAGGGTCTGGAAGGAAGAAGAAGAATAAGAGGAGGAGGAGGAGGAGGAGGAGATTGGATTTATACCCCGCCCTTCACTACCCAAAGGAGTCTCAGAGCGGCTTACAAATGCCTCCCCCTCTCCCTCCCCACAACAGACACCCTGTGAGGTAGGTGGGGCTGAGAGAGCACTGACAGAAACTTCTCTTTTTCAGGAACAGCTGTGCCAGAACTATGGCTTGCCCAAGGTCATCCAGCCAGCTGCAAGTGGAGGAGTGGGGAATCAAACCCGGTTCTCCCAGATTAGAGTCCGCGCACTTAACCAAACTGGCTTCAGAAATGACCTCCAAGGACTCGGCCAGAGAGGGGGAAGCCTCATGCCAGCAGATCCCTCTGAGCTGGCATGAGTGCTGGTGGGTAGAGCTGCCAGTCTCTAGTCTAGACAAGCCAGGGTATCTCCCAGAATGACAACTGATCTCCAGTCTAGAGAGATCAGTTCCCTTGGAGAAAAATGTAGGGTTGCCTGGTCGCTGTCCTCAACCAAATGCCTGGCGGCACATCTCTCTGCCTTACAGGCCCTGCGGAATTGCATGAGATCCCGCAGGGCCAATGCTCCCTCTAAGCTGTGGAGTCTTGTGAGCAAAAATTCTGCTTTGTGAGCCACTGGCATTAAAGTTGTGAGTGAGCGATTTGGCTACTGCATAAATCAGTTTGCTCTGGAGCCATCCTTTCTGAGCCAAGACAAAAATGAGTGAGCTGGAAGCTAAAAAACTGTGAGCTAGCTCACACTAAGTCAGCTTAGAGGGGACACTGCGCAGGGCCCTGATCTCCTTTGGCAGAGAGTTCTACCAGGTTGAGGACAGCCAGATTTCTCTAGGGCCAGGGACCCCCTGTAGGTTATTCTGTGAGGAGCGTAATGCTCTCCTCGCGGTGTAACGGAGGAGGCGGTCCCGCAGATAGGTTGGTCCCAGACTGCTCAATTTACCATAGCGGTTCGAAAGCAAGAAATTGCAAGTAGATAAATAGGTACCACTTTGGTGGGAAGGTAACAGCGTTCCGTGCACCTTGGTGTTTAGTCATGCCAGCTACATGACCACGGAAGCATCTTCAGACAGCACTGACTCTTTGGCTTTGAAATGGAGATGAGCACCGCAACCCTAGAGTCGGACTCGACTGGCTTTCAAGCAAGGGAGCCCTTTACCTTTACCTTTGCCCTCACACCAGAGTGTCGTGTGTGATGCCCCTGACATGATGACGTCACTTCCAAGTAACGTCATCCTGTTGAGGACATCATGCCAGATGTGGCTGTTTGGGGGCAGGCAGAAGCCCCCCCAAAGCAGGGGAACCCCCACTGGGACCTGGGGACTAGCAACCCTACTTGACTCAAGCTCGGTTGGTCTTCAAGGTGCCGCTGGACTCAAAACGTTATTCTGCTGCTCAAGACCAACACGGCTACCCATCCGAATCTATCAGTTGGCGTAATCTTTGGGACATCAAGAGAGGGGGAGCCTTCCTGACCGCCTCTGATGCTGTCCGGTGTCGCCTCTTGACCCTGGAAGCCCTCGCGTTAGACTCTGCCCGGACTGCCCTACCGTCTAGCATGGATAGTATGTTTTTCTGGGATTCCGCTCCACAGCAGACTTCCCCTGATCAAGCCCAGTCGATTCTCAAAGAGTTTTGTGCTTCATGAAAGCGATAGGACCAAGGCCTCCAAAGTTGACTGACCTTTTGCAGTCATTTTGTTTTTTAAAAGACAGAGAGACAGAGAGAGAGACAGAGAGAGACAGAGAGACAGAGACAGAGAGACAGAGAGACAGAGAAAGAAAACTTGGTCCGGCTTGATAAGAGAACATATTTTCCTTTTCAACCTCTGGTGAGTAGCCGGGTGGAGAATGTGGTCTAATGATGGAAGGGACCTAGGGAATGACCTTTTAGATCGAGATGAAAAGACTTCATTAATTAACGAAATTCCTGTCACTTGGATACAGTCCGGTGGAGGGGGGGGAGGACTGGTCTTGAGTCTTTCATATTATTGGTGCGTCACATTATGTTTCTTATCCGGGGTACATCTAGACTTATAATAAGGTCAGCTGTGTAAGTCAGGCCTTTCTTCATTTGACAGGGGAGCCTGGAGATCATGGAGCTGTGGTGGCTCAAGTGGTTAAGATGCTGAACTGCAGGCTGTGGAAGGTCAGTAGTTCAGCAGTTCGAGACCAGAGTGTGCCGCATGACGGAGTGAGCTCCCGTCTCTAGTTCCAGCTCCTGCCAACCTAGCAGTTCGAAAGCAAGAAATTGCAAGTAGATAAATAGGTACCACTTCGGTGGGAAGGTCACAGCGTTCCGTGCGCCTTGGTGTTTAGTCATGCCGGTGACATGACCACGGAAATGTCTTCGGACAGCGCTGGCTCTTTGGCTTTGAAACGGAGATGAGCACCGCAACCCTAGAGTCGGATTCGACTGGCTTTCGAGCAAGGGAACCTTTGCCTTTATCTGGAGATCAATGCAGTATGCTCAATGCGTAGCATAAAAGCTGAATGCTTTTTGTGGAGATGAGTATCCATCAGGTCTAGCCTCCTGTTATCATCAGGTTGGGAAACATGGCTTTCTGCTGGCTTCCGTGTCAGCAGGACGTGACGTTCTTCTAATTAGGATACACTAATGAGGTGTGAAATGTCTCTTCTCCTTAAGAAGACTCTTTGATGTAGTGGTTAAGTGCGTGGACTCTAATCTGGGAAAACAGGGATTGAGTCCTTGCTCCTCTACTTGCAGCTGCTGGATGGCCTTGGACAAGCCATAGTTCTGGCACAGCTGTTCTTGAAAAAGAGCAGTTTCTGTCAGAGTTCTCTCAGCCCCACCTACCTCACAGGGTGTCTGTTGTGGGAGGGGAAGGGAAAGGAGTTTGTAAGCCGCTCTGAGACCCCCTTGGGTAGTGAAGGGAGGGGTATAAATCCAAACGCTTCTCTACTTCTCTTCTTCTTCCCAGTTGATGAACTTTCTGCATATAAGGACTTAGTTCCTATTGATTAATTTTTCAAAGGCTTTGGGTTTTTGTACAAGAAGAAACAAGAATTGTCATTTTCTGTTAAAATTATTTATGATTTTCACGTTACATGTATTGCACTGTTCATTTAAAGATATATAAAAATACAAAATGAAATTGCAAGAATTCTGATTAGTAAGGTTATCAAGGTTTAATCTCATTGGACACTGGTGTTTCACGGAAGCACCAGTATCTTGTGTCATCCTCCCTCCCACCAACTGGTATTCAAAGGTACACTGACTCTGAACATGGAAGTTCTATTTAGCTATTACAGTTGGTAGCCCTGTATCTAATCCCAAAAGCAGTAAACTGTGGCTCAGTGGCAGAGCACCTGCTCGGCATGCAGAAAGTTCCAGGTTCAATCCCCAGCATCTCCATTTTAAAGGATCAGCTGGGAAGTGATGGGAAAAACCTCTCTTTGAGACCCTGGAGAGCTGCTGCCAGTCTGAGTAGACAATACTGACCTTGATGGACCAAGGGTCTGATTCAGTATAACGCAGCTTCATGTATTCATTTTTTCAGTGGCTGTTTTGTCTTGTGGCAGGGAGTTCCATGCCTCCTGTGCTGGTAAATGCCAAGGCCAGGGCTGGCTCACCCGCTAGGCAAACTAGGCATTCGCCTAGAGCGCCAAATGGACCCGCCCCCCCAGCCCCTGCCAAAAGCCCTGCATCTTCCTGACTACCGCCGCCGCCTCTTTCTCCCCGAGTCTGGCAAGCTCGGCAGCGGTTACCCAGTCTGGGAGATGCAGGGCTTTTGGTGAGGGCGGGGCTGGATGCAGTTTGGCGCCCTAGGGCCAGCCAGTGACTGGCTGGCCCTAGGGTGCCAAACTGCCCCCGGCCCTGCCCCCACCAAAAGCCCTGCATCCAGTTACTCTCCTCAGGGCAAGGGCAGTGGGGGGGGGACTGCCGGGGAGAAAACTTATCCAGAGGAGGAGACCCGTTGGGCGGGCGGCGCTTACACCGGTTGGGCGGCTCTTGTCCCTCTTTCCCCCCCCTTCAGGGGCCGTGGGTCTATTTTGGGAGGGGAGCTGTGTCCCAGAAGAGTCAGATTCGAATCCAGGACCCCCTTAGAGACCACCAAGGCTAGCTTGTGGCATCCAGCGCCCCCCCTCCCAGGCGTGTTTCTGAGAGGTCTCCAGGCCCCACTGGGAGGTTGGCATCTGCGCTGGGAGGCGTGGGCATCACAAGCTAGCCTCGCCTAGGGTGCAGAAACACCTCTGGCCGGCAGGCTGGCTGTGGATTGCTATCCAATGGACAGACCTGTGTAACATGTGACATGACACCAAAGCAGGAAGATTCTTTTAACCACTGCAAATTTAAAATATCACATGATGGGAAGGTTCTTTTGGCATCTTCATCCCCTCCCTATGGCAGACTCAGGGGTCACAGGAGAGTCATGAAAGTGGGCTGAAATTCAACAGATGCCGCTTTCCAAGGAAGGGGGAAACTGGACGTGGCAGATATCTGTGTCCCATGTGGATGTTAGAGCTGTAACAGGCTTTCATTCATCAATTCCCCTTTGTTTTGTGGGCTGTGGTGTTTGTTCTTCATAATTAAGAATCTTTCCTTATCTCATTTTTGTTTTGCATTTTGCTATAATTAGGCCAAGCGTTGTGCGAGCTCTGGGGACTTATTGGTTTAAATGAGGGTGTTTTCTGTGTAAGGAACCCCAGGTATTTAACTTTGCCTGTCTGGTCGTGAGGCTAGTCCTATGGCCTTCTTCCCCACTCCCCCGTATCCCTTTCAATTCCCTTTCCTCCCTTCGATTTGATGGGGGGGAGATGCTGTAAAGCATGGGCTTGGCATGGAGGAGATCCACATTCATTAGCTATCGCTATCCTCAGTCAGAAGAGCTTTTGCCAATCAAAGTGGATGGTGCTCGGCAGGCAGGGTGAAGAGGAGGAGGAGGAGATTGGATTTATACCCCGCCCTTCACTACCCAAAAGGAGTCTCAGAGCGGCTCACAAACTCCTTTCCCTTCCCCTCCCCACAACAGACACCCTGTGAGGTAGGTGGGGCTGAGAGAGCTCTTGACAGAACGGCTCTGACAGAACTATGGCTTTCCCAAGGTCATCCAGCAGCTGCAAGTGGAGGAGTGGGGAATCAAACCTGGTTCTCCCAGATTAGAGTCTGCCACTCTTAACCATTACACCACAGCTGGCTCTCTCTGACCATCATAAGGTAGCTTTATACCTGTATATCCCCCGCCCCCCCCCCCTTCAGCCTCTCTCTTTGCCTTTCTGGTAATTTGCTTCTTTCTGTTACATTACTTTTGCTGGTTACTTGGCTTTTATTATACCTCTCAGCAATTCTTTCTTGCGAAATTATCCAAGGCTTCTGAAAAGCGAATGTTTTGCATATTGTTGTAGGCAGGGCTCTTTTGGGGCAGGGACGCACAGGAACAGAGTTCCGGCTGGCTCCGGAGTTGGCCACGCCCAGCAGGAACTCATTAGCATAATAGGCCACACCCAACAACAGAAACTCATTAGGAATGGCTACGTTAGGGGGGTGTGGCCTAACATGCAAAGGAGGTCCTGCTACAAAAAAAAAGCCCTGGGTTTTGACAACAAACAAGGTAAACAGAATAAGAAGCAAAAGGTGGGTGTGTCTGGATGACCACACTTCTGCAAACATGGGGTGTGTGGCCTAATATGCTAATGAGCTGTGCTGTCAGGGGTCTAATGAATTTCTGCTGTTGGGTGTGGCCTATTATGCTAATGAGTTCCTGCTGGGCTTTTTCTACAAAAAAAGCCCTGGTTGTAGGGCTGTCAGTGCCAGGTTGGGAACTTCCTGGAGATTTGGGACTGGAGCTTGGGGAAAAGTGGCGTTTGGGAAGGGAAAGGGCCTCACTCCGTGGGGTACCATGCCCTACAGACCACCCTCCAAAGCAGCCATTTTCTCCAGGGGAACTGACCTTTGTCACCTGAAGATCAGTTACAATTCCACTTTCCTGGGCTCCACCCTCAAATCTCCTGGTATTTCTGAAGCCGGAGTTGGCAACTGGGCTTTAGCTGGTTTCTGGGTTTAGGAAATTTATATGCAGCCCCTCCAGAGTACCTGCTGGAGGCGGCATAAGGGCAAACAGGTCGACAAAAGGTGCTCCAGTGGACTTACAACATCCATTATATATTTGGTATTATTCTTAATGATTCTCTGCACGTAGATGTTTGTATATTTCAAGGCACTGGAGCCCTGCTGGTAAAAAATGGCAGTCTGATCTGATCTTACAGTTGAGATTTCTTCTTCCTAAACCCACCTTTGTTGAATTCCAGACTGCAGTCCAACTAGGGTTGTCACTCTGGGCAGGGAAATATGTGGAGACTTTGGGGGTGGAGCCTGGAAAGGGAGGGGTTTGGGGAGGGGAGGGACTTCAGTGGGGTATAATGCTACAGAGTCCGCCTTCCAGAGACCAAAGCAGCCATTTCCTCCAGGTGAACTGATCTCTGTAACCTGGAGACCCATTATAATCCAAGATTTCCAGACACCACCTGAAGACTGGCAAGGTTGCTTCCGACTCAAGATCCAGTTCAGTCAGGGGGTTCTAGATCCAATCAAGCCTGAACTCTCCATAGCAGCTAAAATTCCTAAACTGAGACTCTTGTACTTTGGTCACATTATAAGAAGACAAGAGTCACTGTGGCCCCAGTCACACGGAGCATTAGGCACGCTAGAGATTTTCCAGGCGAAATCTCACCGCCACATCTGGGAAGCGTAAAGCTCCCGTGGCGCACCCGAGGCTTCCCGCCGAAGATGCAGGGTAAAAAAACTAGTACCTCCGAGGTACTCGTTTCCGGAAACCGCGGGGCAAGGGCGGGAGTCTGATCGCGTTTCCGGTGGTAGTTCCGGCGCCTGCCCATGTCCCCTCG
>NW_015172631.1:81718-114331 GCF_001447785.1 Gekko japonicus | reverse complement strand
GTGCAAGGAAGCCCTGCGAAGGCCCTCCCTGGCCCCAGGCAGGCAGGGGTGGGGAGAGGCAGGGAGGAAGCAACTTACCCTCCCTCTTCTCCTGCCTCCTCCTGGCTGAATGAGGGCCGGAAGCGGGGCGGCCGGAAGCAGGGGGCGGGGCTTTGTCGTGTGCCCCGCCTCCCGTACCTCACCCGGGGGAACTGCGATCCCCCGTGATCCCCCCCGAAATGACCTCTGCTTGACACACACAGTTGCTTCCAACTCAGGATCCAGTTCTTACATCTGATGTACAGATCCATGATAATTACTGCCACAAGAAAGCTTTATGGGGTTGCAAGACTCTTATGGACTTGGGAGCAGTGTTCACTCTAAGCTGAGTTAGTGTGAGCTAGCTCACAGTTTTTAAGCCTCCGGCTCACACGTTTTTGTCTTGGCTCAGGAAGGAGGGCTCCAGAGCAAACTAATTCATGCAGCAGCCAAATGGCTCACGCACAACTTTAATGCAAGGAGCTCACCAAGTAGAATTTTTGCTCACAAGACTCCACAGAGCCAGTTTGGTGTAGTGGTTAAGTGCACGGACTCTAATCTGGGAGAACCGGGTTTGATTCCCCACTCCTCCACTTGCACCTGGCTGGATGACCTTGGGCAAGCCGTAGTTCTGATAAGAGCTGTTCTTGAAAAAGAGCAGTTTCTGTCAAGAGCTCTCTCAGCCCCACCTACCTCACAGGGTGTCTGTTGTGGGGAGGGGAAGGGAAAGGAGTTTGTAAGCCGCTCTGAGACACCTTTTGGTAGTGAAGGGCGGGGTATAAATCCAATCTCTTCTTCCTCTTCTTCTTCTTAGAGTGAGCATATGCTTGTGAGAAAGTCTAATTGGACTGAATCCTTAAAAAGAAAAGGCATTGGCGCATGCTGTGCAATGGACTTAATATCATTCATAACCCTTTTCTTAGCAGCATGGTTCCTTACAACTGTTTGATTTCCCCCCCCCCATCCAAAGGTATGCTAGTCGTGGCGAGCCTTGCCTCCCGGGGGCCTGGAACCACCAGGCAGTGTGGAAGCTAAGGAAGGCCGACCCTGGCAAGTATTTGGATGGGAGACCTCCAGAGAAGACCAGGGCCAGGAGACAGAAGCAGGCTATCAAGCCACTTCTCTGAATGTTCTCCGTGGCCCAGGAGGAGTAGCCAGAGTTCGCCAAGACTTCTAGGCACAGGCACACAAAACACATACACATTGCAAAAATACCAACAACAAAAAAAACCACACAAAGATTTGAGCCCTGCAGCCCCCAAATGCTGCTGCCACTCCAAAATGGCATTTAGCGTTGCAATTACCCTCTCCTCTCATAATTTTGATTGTGGCCGACATCCTATGATTTCCTGATCAGGCTATCAAGCTGCTGCATGACAGGTGCCTCTTGAGCAAAATCACATTTCCAGGAACCCCTCCGCTTAATATTTCCAGGGGTCTGTTAATTGAGATGTTCTTTCTTCCAAATTGGCTGCAGCCAGTTGATGCCATGCACTGCCATGCTAATGTTATCAATGGTTTATCTGCCAGCTGTCTCCCCCACACACACCCCTCTACATAAATGCAGATGTGCCTCCACGGTATTTCCTGCCATTCCCTTTTAAGGGACCTGTCCGTCTGGCCCTAGGCAAAAACAGACTCTGAGCTTTCTCCCAAACGATTGTCCTCCAAAAGGCATTCCATCTTCTGTACAGGCACTTAACGATGGCGACCTCTGCGTCTTCCTTTGATCTATGGCTGCACTGGGGCCATTGAAATTATCTACTTGCAATTTCTTGCTTTCGAACTGCTAGGTTGGCAGGAACTGGAACTAGAGATGGGAGCTCACTCCGTCATGCGGCACCCGGGTCTTGAACTGCTGAACTACTGATCTTCCACAGCCTGCAGTTCAGCGTCTTAACCACTTGAGCCACCGCAGTTCCTTTTATTAATTAACCTGTAACATGATGAAAATTACATGTTAATTTGTGATCTCCATGCCTGGGATGTTCTCGGTTTGCTTCCCACAATTAGAAAAGACACCTTTAGACATTTATCTGCTATTTTGAAGTATTTATTGCTTTACAGCTATTGACCTTATATACTAAGAGCAATTTCCCACAAGCTGCTGCTCCGCCCTCGCGCTTCCCTTTCCCCCAATTACATTATTCAATTTCCCACTACTGGTTGTGCGGCCGCATTTTGCCCTGCAGCTTTGCCTGATTTCCCCCGCATCTACTCAATCCTGTTTTTTGAGGATCAAGAAGACACGGGCAAAATCGGGCAAAGCTGCAGGGCAAAATGCGGCCGCACAACCAGTAGTGGGAAATTGAATAATGTAATTGGGGGAAAGGGAAGCGCGAGGGCGGAGCAGCAGCTTGTGGGAAATCGGTCTAAATTTGTTTTACTGCTTCAGACCAACATGGCTGACCATCTGGATCTATACTGATGGAGAAATCAGTCCGGGTTGTAGTTGCCGGCCTCCAGGATGGTTAAAATTGCCAGCCTCCCATTATAACATTCTCCCTCCCTTCCCTGGTCAATTTCTGTTCTCTTATCTGACGAAGTCGATAATTCAGTTACCAAAGCAGTAGCTATGTTTTTGGCCCTGGTGGCAAACAAGAAAAAGGAAAAAGGAGGGGAATGTCCAAACCTTTCTGATCTTATTCTGTGTTCACCCGCTTGAGGATTTATTTTGTCTGAGGATTCCACCTACTGTAATACACTTATATTTGGATAATGCTCCCTACTGTTTATGACTTAGTATTGTTTTAATAAGTTTTGATGTTTTTCTATGAATGGTACTTTTATAAATGTGTATAAGTGTGCTTAAGACTTTTGGTCATGCAAGCCGAAATAAATTACATTACATTACATTTGATCTCCAGATGACAGATACCACTTCACCTGGAGAAAATGGCTGCTTTGGAGGGTGGATTTTGTGGCTTTCCACCTCACTGAGGTCCCTGCCCTCCCATGCAAAGGGGAGAGACATCAACTTATGGGTTGGATCATACAGAACCATTCCACCAATGGAGGAGCTTTCTAGAGTGCCGTCCTCTATTAAAATAGGCTCCCCTGGAAACAGAACTCATTACACCAAGGAAATGCCAACTTTAGTGGATGGATCTATGGGATCCAATCATATCAATTTTATTGATACTTTAAATCATTCTATAGCTGTGGGGCAAGTTTAGGTCGTTGGATGCTACCCCTATCATTGGATGGGATTTGGATTGCCGCCATTTCTGTTGGGTTAATTGCAACTGGTGTTGTTTTAACTGGTACATATGGTATTTATTAATCGTTTTAACTTGGTTGTTTATGCCATTTTAATGCTGTTAGCCGCCTTGAGCCAGATATCTGGAAAGGCGGGATATAAATATAAACAATAAATAAATAAATAAGTTGGGTCTGGCCATGGAGTCCCATCCACTTCCCGTTCAGATTCCCAATAAAGTTAGTCTGGTATCGATACAATAAAGCTGAAACGCTCTAAAACAAGGGTCTCCAACCTTTTCAAACCTATGGGCACCTTTGGAATGCTGACACAGTGTGGTGGGTGCCGCCACGAAATGACGTCTCCAGAATGGCGGCCATAGGAGGTGGAGCCAGCCAGAAAAGGGCACCCACAGCATACCTTCAGTTGCACAGTGAAGATCCTTGTGCTGTGGGGGGCAGCTGCTGCTAAGGCAATGTTTTTAAAAATCAGGGCAGCCAATCAGAAGCCTTGCTGGGCAGAAGCCCCACCTGGCCCCACCCACTTTCTAAAAAACACTTGGGTGCCAGGAAAAGTGTTGGTGGGTTGCCATGGCACCCACGGGCAGCATTTAGGGGACCCGCGATCTCGAAAACATCTTCTCTATTGGAAGCCATCGTTCCAGAGGAGTAGCCGTGTTACTCTGTGACGTCAGAGACAGACCGGAGTCTTGCAGCACCTTCAAGACCATCATATTTCGATTTTAGGAAAAGCTTCCATGGACTTGAATTGACTTTACCAGGTGCCTGTGCCAGAGTGGGCTGTAGTCTGCAAATGCATGTGCTAGAATAAAATACCTGCTACGTCACAAGGTTCCTGTTTATACTGGAAGTAACTCTCTCGTAAAGTTAAATAACAATCATGTTGAAAAATAGTGTATTAATATGGCATTCTTAAAATAGCTATAAAAAGCAAGAGGGGGGGGAAACCTCCCGTATTGACTCCAATCGTGATGAATCGCCCCTTTAGATCTTTTTCATCGGTTAACTATATTTTATCTTTGATGTTCCCTGCAGTGGACATGCAACAAAAATGTGCGCTTCATTAAAGGAATGGCTGTTCCCTTTTGGTCATAAAAAACAACATTTTCACCAGAGGGAAATGTGATTATTTTATTTAAATGGCTCAGAGGTTAAGAGGCTGAGCTGCAGAGTGGAAGGTCTGTAGTTTGGCAGTTTGAGACCAGAGTGCCACGTGACGGAGTGAACTCCCGTCTCTGGCCCCATCTCCTGCCAACCTAGCAGTTCAAAAGCAGTTCCCGCTTCGGTGGGAAGGTAACAGCGTTCCGTGTGCCTCAGTGTTTAATCATGCCGGCCACATGACCACGGAAGCGTCTTTGGACAGCACTGGCTCTTCGGCTTGGAAACGGAGATGAGCACCACCCCCTAGAGTCGGATTTGGCTAGCTTTTGAGCAAGGGAAACCTTTACCTTTACGCTGCCTTGCCAACCAACTCAGGGTGCCCAAGGCAGACATTCAAGCTGCTTTCAAATATATAAATATAATACTTATAACAATTAAATACAACACATAAACAGATATAAGTACACAAATGGGGAGAAAGGCTAATGAGAGCTGGTGAGAGAACATCCCATAAAACAAGAGTCTTCTTCACCCACTAGCTGAACACCCAATAAAGGTAAAGGTAAAGGTTCCCTTGCTCGAAAGTCAGTCGAATCCGACTCTAGGGTTGCGATGTTTATCTCCATTTCAAAGCCGAAGAGCCAGCGCTGTCCGAAGACGTTTCTGTGGTCATGTGGCCGGCATGACTAAACACCAAGATGCACAGAAGGCTGTTACCTTCCCACTGAAGTGGTACCTATTTATCAACTTGCAATTTCTTGCTTTCGAACTGCTAGGTTGGCAGGAGCTGGACCTAGAGACGGGAGCTCACTCCGTCATGCGGAGGCAATTTCTCCCGGGGAGGGAGTTCCAAAGTTCTGGTGCCATGACTATCTAGCCTCATACAGCCGGGGCACCCAAAGCAGGGACTCTGAAGGTGACCCAAGTGATCTGGTGGCTTCACCTGGTGATCTAGGCTAGCCCAATCTTGTCAGATCTCAGAAGCTAAGCAGGGTCGGCCCTAGCTAATATCTGGAAGGGCGACCTCCAAGGAATACCAGGGGCATGACACAGAGGCAGGCAATGGGAAACCACCTCTGAAACATCTCTTGCCTTAAAAACAAGTCTAGCTTGACATCTAATGGTGCACAACACTAAAAGAGGTAGAACTTCTGACTGCCAGACAATCTTTGGATCTCCTGGTTATACTACGCACACTGCCAGATGATGATGATGATCTGGTGGTTTTGAACTAAACGAGCAGAGAAAGAGGAACACAAGACCACCACAGCAAAACCCAAGACAGTTTTATTCATTCATTTATTGACTTCATTAATATCCCTCATTTCTCTTCAATGGGACTCAAAAGCAGGTTACATGGCTCTCCTCTCCTCCCTTTTTATCCTTGCAACAACTGTGTATGTTAAAGGTATGCTGAGAGACAGTGACTGACCCAAGGTCACCCAGCAAGCTTCCATGGCAGACTGGGGAATTCGAAAGCAAGTCTCCCAAATCCTAGTCTAGCACTCTGACCACTACACCATGCTGGAGTATCAACCAGTTTCGGAGTTATAGAAAATCCAGTACCCTATAATCATGCTTCTGGAATGAGAGGGATCCTGATATAGCTATTCCAAATCTTAGATCCTAGATCACCCCCCCCACACACACACACACATAGAGTGATCTTTTCTTTCCTCATTGCTGACCTCTTGCATCTTGATGGGCCACATTAAGGGAATGGCTGTAGCTCAGAGCATTTATTTTGCGTGCAGAAGGTCCCTGGTTCAATCCCTGGCTAATCCAGTCGAAAGGATCAGGTAGTACATGGTGTGAAAGACCTCCTCTTGAGACCCTGAAGAGCCACTGTCAGTCAGGGCAGACAATCCTGACCTTGATACTGTTGGGAAATCGGTAAAAATAGTTAAATATTCAGAGTTTGCAGTGGATCTTCGTTCACTGGAGAGGAGGCATATTCTTTCTATGTAAAAATCTTTATTTCTAAAGGGAAGAGTACACAGGAAAATCTACAAAACAACAAACACTTAAGACTACATGCTTGCAACAACAGACAGACAAGTTGGTAATGGAGACTCTTCCTTTCTTCTTGACCCCTAGAAGGAAATCACCTGAATGTATTAACCAATGATTGTTAGTAAATAGGCTTCAGTTTCCCAGGCTTTCTTTCCATTGGCTTTCTGCCAGGTTCCCTTCCAGGTCAGTCTAACCAATAGCACGCAAGGTATACAGACATTAACCCTATAATGACTGAATTTAGACCTTGCAACACACATATTTCCAACAGATACAACAATGGGCTGTGGTATAGGACAGTATAGGTTGGGTATGTGTTTATACTGGGAGGAGCAAACTTTAGCCTCTGCCTCCAGTCTACAAGACAGGGCAGTATGGAGGAGTGGCCTGGGGGGGTCTATCTGTATTACCTTCCCACTTCTGCAGCCCTGCCTGCCTTCCAGCCAATACAAGCAAAACATTTCCTCCTGTGTCTGGCATGGCATATGGTCTGGCTACCTACCTGTCACTGGAGAGAGAAAGATGATTGGCCTTTATTCTTTTTATTTCTCCCTGCCTGATCTGACCTGCTCGTGTTTCTACTTGAGCAAATAAAGCCTTTTAGTCGATCCTGACCTGTAGCCTCTGCCTCTGTACCCTCTCGCTCTTTCAGCACACCAGGTCAGCTGCGTGTTGTAGGGGCAGCAAACCATAGCCTCTGCTGTCCTTCCAGCAGATACAAGAAAAGTCTTGGAAATCAGGAGCACAGAAACACCAGTTGGGATGAACCAGGTTGGTGGGAAGATGTGTGGTTATTGTTAAAAGGAGTTAAATCGAAACACCTTCTTCCTCTTGCTCAAGTGGCCCTACAGACTCTTGCAGGGGTGTGAGAACTTCTTTAGAGACAATCTATCATAGCACTGCATGAACTCTCACAAAAACAGTTGTGCAATACCGTTAGCTGCTATTTTCCTTAGGGCTGTGGATTGTTCGATCGACCCCTATATTAAAAATAACCTCCAAACAAATCCATTCAGTTCTGTGAGCCAGTTTGGTGTAGTGGTTACGAGCGCAGACTCTAATCTGGGAGAAATGGGTTTGATTCCCCACTCCTCCACATGAAGCTGCTGGTGTGACCTTGGGTCAGTCACAAGCTCTCAGAGCTCTTTCAGCCTCACCTACCTCACAGGGTGTCTGTTGTGGGGAGGGAAAGGGAAAGGAGATTGTAAGCCACTCTGAGACTCCTTCAGGTAGTTAAGGGCGGGGTATAAATCCAATCTCTTCTCCTTGATGATAATCTTGCAAGGTATCGTTTAATGCAGACCCCCACCCTGGCCAGATTTCATTTAAATAACAATAATAAAATCCTAGGTTACGTAATTGTTGAGAGATGCAAGACTGGGGGAGATGTAAATTGGGGGTAGCATTTTCTCTCCTCTGGCACAGAAGTTGATCTAAAAGAATGCTGTTGGGAGCGAGGGTCCACCTGATGCAAAGGGAGGGGATGATTCAGCTACCTCCGAGGAGTTTCCAGCAAGCCCTTAATGGAGTGTGATGTCTTTTCATTCTCCGAATATTGTGATAAACAGAAACATTTGCAAGCGGCTTCAAGTGTGGAACTTTATGGGCAATTTGGTTTGGTTCTAGAGTTTATTTTGCTCTCGATGGGGGGAAAAGGTTAAAACAAATGATGTTTCTCTCCCTCACAGACAAAGGCTGTGCCTCTTTGCTGCTCTTATTGGACTTCTCTGCAGCCTTTGATACAGTAGATCATGCCATTTTGTTGAGATGCTTGTAGGCAGAAGCAGGTATCAGGGGAATGTGCACTGGACTGGTTCAAACCATTCCTCGTGGATCAGACTCAAAGGGTTGCCCTTGGAACAGAGTTGCCAGGTGCTCCCTGACTATTGGTGGGGGATGGGGGAGGTTGGGTTGCCAGATCCAGGTTGGGAAACTCCTGGAGGTTTGGTGGTGGAGCCTGGGGAGGACAGGGACCTCAGTGGGGTACAGTTGCCATAGAGTCCACCTCCAGAGCATCCATTTTCCGCAGGGGAACTGATCTCTGTAGTCAGGAGTTAAGCTGTAATTCCAGGGGATCCCCAGGTCCCACCTGGAGGCTCGCACCCCTATGTTGGAAACCAGTTATCATCATTGTGGGACTGAACCTGTGGTGTTCCACAGAGCCCAATTCTGTCCTCCATTCTTTTCAGTCTCTGCATAAAGCCTTTAAGACAAACCATTCATTCCGAGTCATTTAAACCCCTGCTTTCTGCTCCCCACCGCGCAGCTGCTTTCTGCTCTTCACAAACCATCATGAGCTGCTACAAGCTGCCATAAAATCCATGGATGGTTGTAGCAGCTCTTTAGTTCACGAACATCACTTTGCAAGCCATGAGCCGGCCAAAATTTGTGACTAACTTTAGTTTGTGTCCCGGTTCATGCCCATCCCTACTGAAGATCAGCTGCCAGTAGTGTACCTCCACGTTCAGCCTAGAGTGCTTTCCAGAATTACGACTGATCTCCAAAACTACAGAGATTAGTTCCCGTGGAGAAAACGACTGCTTTGGAGAGTAGGCTCTGTGGCATCACAACTCCACTGAGCTCCCTCCCCTAACTCTGTCTTCCCCCAACCACTGTCCTCAGATCTCCAGGAATGGGCGAGTGGGCGTCAACATGGCAAATGGGGTTCAATGTGGCCAAGTGCAAGGTGATGCACACTGGAGCCAAAAATCCTTGAAAAGTACGCAGACGGAGAGTGATTGCAGCAAAGTGTCCTTTATTCGAATAGGAACAAGACAACTTTGGCCGGCTCGCAGGCCGGCTTATATCCCCCGAGAAACCACCACCCAAAACACACCCCTACTTCCCAATAGGTTATTTACAGTGGCCGAGAGTCCCATAGGCTCTCGGCCAGGAACCTAGCCCCCTGATTGGAGCAGGCTAGGATCCGCATAGTCCATTGTCTCTTGGAGCGAAGCTCAACGTTTGTCTCTGACCGTGTGGAGCCTGAGCCGGCCACGCGGTCTGGAATGAATTACAATCCTAAATATACACATTGATGGGGTCTGAACTGGCAGAGACTGAACAAGAGAGAGATCTTGGAGTTGTAGTAGATAACTCACTGAAAATGTCGAGACAGAGTGTGACTGCAATAAAGAAGGCCAATGCTATGCTGGGGATTATTAGGAAGGGTATTGAAAACAGATCAGCCAATATCATAATGCCCCTATATAAATCAATTGTGAGACCTCATTTGGAATACTGTGTGCAGTTCTGGTCACCACACCTTAAAAAGGATATTATAGCTTTGGGAAAAGTGCAGAAAAGGGCAACTCGAATGATAAAAGGGTTGGAACACTTTCCCTATGAGGAAAGGTTAAGGTGCTTAGGGCTCTTTAGCTTGGAGAAACGACGACTGAGGGGTGACATGATTGAGGTTTATAAGATTATGCATGGGAAAGAGCAGGTAGAGAAAGAGGTACTTTTCTCCCTTTCTCACAATACAAGATCTTGTGAGCACTCCATGTAACTGCTGAGCGGTTGGGTTAGAACGGATAAAAGGAAGTACTTCTTCACCCAAAGAGTGATTAACACTTGGAATTCACTGCCACAGGAGGTGGGGGCGGCTATGAGCATGGACAGCTTCAAAAGGGAATTAGATAAGCATATGGAGCAGAGGTCCATCAGTGGCTATTAGCCACAAGGTATAGATAGGGACTGTCAGGCTGGGGCAAGTGATGCTCTGTCTTCTTGGTGCTTGGGGGGGCAACAGTGGGAGGGCTTCTAATGTCCTGGCCCCACTGGTGGACCTCCTGATGGCACTGGTATTTCTGGCCACTGTGTGACACAGAGTGTTGGACTGGATGGGCCTTTGGCCTGCTCCAACATCGGCGTCTCTTATGTTCTTAATTTCCCAAGATGGAGTTGACAACTGTAGCTGGCAACTTGTCTAGGGTTGTCAGGTCCCTCCTGGCAACCGAGAGGGGATGGGGGGGGATTTACCTGGAGAAAGAGAAAGGCTCAGTCCTCATCACTGGTGTCACATAGGAAGTGATGTCATCACACCAGCAACATCCAGGTGACACTCTGGTATTTGGGCAGAACCTCTATGGTAAAGCTGGCTTCTACCATAGTTTTTGCCCAGATAACAGAGTGTCACCTGGATGTCATTGGTGTGATGATGTCAATTCCTGTGTGAGGCTGGCAACAAGGCCTGGGCCTTTCTCTTTCTCCAGGTAAGTTCCCCTGCTGTCCAGCTGTTTGGCCAGAGAGCCAGTTTGGTGTAGTGGTTAAGTGCACGGACTCTAATCTGGGAGAACCGGATTTGATTCCCCACTCCTCCACTTGCAGCTGCTGGATGACCTTGGGCAAGCTGTAATTCTGACAAAAGCTGTTCATGAAAAGAGCAGTTTCTGTCAGAGCTCTCTCAGCCCACCTCACAGGATGTCTGTTGTGGGGAGGGGGAGGGAAAGGAGTTTGTAAGCTGCTCTGAGACTCCTTTGGGTAGTGAAGGGCGAGGTATAAGTCCAATCTCTTCTTCTTCTTCTTGGTGGCTGAGGGGGGCAGGGCCTGGGGGTGGGGGACTCTGGCCTCCACTAGGGAGTCTGGCAACCCTCAACTCGTCCGAGCAGGCCGTACTAAACTAGCTGGACTGATTTATCTCAAGTGGGAGGGAAGGAAACTGTTTGCAGAAGGTCCCAGGTCTGTCCCTGATATCTCCAGCCAGAAAGGTCTCAACGATCAGATACTGCAGAAGATCCTTCTCCACATAAGACTCTGGAGAGCCACTGCAGGCCAAACAATACAGAGCTAGATGGACCAATGGTCTGGCTCCGTATAAGCAGCTTGGTGTATTCAGGCCACAGTTCACTGATAGAGCATATGCACTATTTACAGAAGGTCCCTGGTTCAGCTCCTGGCGTTTCCAGTTCCAAGACCTCAGATTGACAGGAAAGGTCCTTGGAGATCCGTTGCCGTCAGAAGAGCGTGACAGGCCAGTGGTCTGACACCATACGAAACAGGCTCCTTATGTTCAGCGTTAATGTGCCTTGGACAATGGGTGTCCCTCTTGTGTCCCTCAGCTGGTGAATTATCCCAGTGGAAGAAAGAGATGTCTACAAAGGTCATTTCCTGCAGGAGCGCACAGGAGCGGAGCTCCAGCAGTAAAGAGCCCAGGGGGCGGGCACATGCAACAAGCCCCACCCCCTGCTCCCAGCAGCCCTCAGTCAGAGCAAGAAGCAGCCCCCCCCCCAATAGCTAGCAATCCAAAACAGTCTAGTGGAGCCTGAGCAGTGGGTGTTGCCTTCTGACACATTTCCGGTGATATCAGGGGGTGTGGCATATGCAAATAAGGTATGCTAATGAGTTATGCTAATGAGCGCCTGCACCTCTTTTTACAAAATGACCTCTGGTGAAGATGTTCCCTTTAGCATACTGGCATGGCGCTTTCTGCCGGTGAGCAAGCTGCTTGAACGTGGCTGTCATTTCCATGCTAGGACCTGGTGGATCTGACCATTAAATTGCCGTCTCTCTCCTTCCATCTCTCTGCGCAGGGCATAAATTGCTGTCTTCTCCCCCCACTGATAGGAAATTCAACACATGCATTAAGGCACCATAATTAGAGGACGCTAGCAGGAGCCCCATGTGGAGGACGATGGCCCCACGTCTAGGCCTGACACGGAAAGAATGTGCACACCAAATCCATTCAGAGGGCGGATTAAAAACAGCCTTTCCCTCTGGATTATTAACCCTCGAGTTCCTTGGGGTTTCGGGGCCTGATTTCCTTCTTAATAGGGCTGCTTCCCAAATCCTCCTCTTGCAGATTTCCTTTTGCCGGAGGAAGCCAGACCCACTCATGTCTGAACGCCATACCATCATGCCTTAGGCTTGCCAACCTCCAGGTGGTGGCTGGAGGCCCCCTGGGATTCCAATGTTCCCTCTAAACCGTGGAGTCTCGTGAGCAAAAATTCTACTTTGTGAGCCACTGGCATTAAAGTTGTGAGCGAGCGATTTGGCTACTGCATAGATTAGTTTGCTCTGGAGCCCATCCTTCCTGAGCGGAGACAGAAATGTGTGAGCTGGAGGCTAAAAAACTGTGAGCTAGCTCACACTAACTCAGCTTAGAGGGAACACTGATTACAACTGATCTCCAGGCAATAGAAGTCAGTTCACATGAAGAGGAAGGTGGACTCTACAGCCTTATACCCCACCAAAGTCCCTCCCCTTCCCAAACCCCACCCTCCTCAAGCTCCACCCCCAGAATCTCCAGGCATTTCCAAACCCAGAGATGGAAACTGTAATCATGCCCCTGTGATCTACCACAGTTCCTTCAGGTTGGGAAGGGGGAGGTATCAGTGATGTGGGAGATGTTATTTTGGAGCAAAACCTTCAGCTTCTCCCATTTAGGGATGCCAACTCCAGGTTGGGATATTCCTGATTTGCTTTTAGCCACAAGGTATAGATAGGGACTCTGGGGCAAGTGATACTCTGTCATCTTGGTGCTTGGGGGGGGGGCAAGAGTGGGTGGGCTTCTAGTATCCTGGCCCCACTGGTGGACCTCCTGATGGCACCTGGTGTTTCTGGCCACTGTGTGATACAGAGTGTTGGACGGGATGGGCCTTTGGCCTGATCCAACATTGGCGTCTCTTACGTTCTTATGTCCTGAAGATTGGAGGTTGAACAGGAAAGGGCGGGGCTTTGGGGAGGGGAGGTACATCAGTGGGGTATAATTCCATGCAGCCTCTTTCTCCAAGGGAATGTATCCCTACAGTCCGTAGATCAGTTATAATTCTGGGAGCTCTCCAGGCCTCACCTGGAGGCTGGCAACCCTGCCTGTGATACTGGGTGTTTTGAAGCCCAGGAGGAACAGGTCGGATGCAAGCTGTAGGGCTGTCAAATCCAGATTGGGAAATTCTGGAGATTTTGGGAGGGGAGCGTTTTGGAAGGAGAGAGACCTCCGCATGGTATGACTCCACCCTCCAAAGCATCCATTTTCTGCACGGGGTCTGATCTCTGTAATCTAGGGATGAGCTGCAAATCCTGGAGATCCCCAGGTCCCATCTGGAGGATGGCGCACTTAGGTGCAACATCTCTTTGATCCCTGCAGGGGAGACGTTCTCCTGCCATCCACAGCCCAGATACCCTGGAGAAAGGCTGTGTGTCTTTGGCCCTCACTCCGAACAGCCCGACCTCTGGCTTCTGCATTGCCAGGCCAGATACCCTGGGGAAAGACTGTGTGTCTTTTTGCCCTCACTCCAAACAGCCCGACCTCTGGCTTCTGATTTGCCATCCCAGATACCCTGGGGAAAGGCTGTGTGTCTTTGGCCCTCACTCCAAGTCCGAACAGCCCGACCTCTGGCTTCTGCATTGCTAGGCCAGATACCCTGGGGAAAGGCTGTGTGTTTTTTTGCCCTCACTCTGAACAGCCCGACCTCTGGCTTCTGATTTGCCATCCCAGATACCCTGGGGAAAGGCTGTGTGCCTTTTTGCCCTCACTCTGAACAGCCCGACCTCTGGCTTCTGCATTGCCAGGCCAGATACCCTGGGGAAAGGCTGTGTGTCTTTTTGCCCTCACTCTGAACAGCTCAACCTCTGGCTTCTGCATTGCCAGGCCAGAGCTGAAAGAGAAGACATCCTTCACAGAAATTGCTAGGCCTATCCTTCCCTGCCGGCTGATTTGTACAACTCTGGGGGTGGGGAAACACATGCGAGGGAGGAAAAGGTTCTCTTTGTTCGATGGAGGAGCTGATTAGACCCATCAGGAGGGGAGTGATCACAGAGCAGCCGCTGGAAAAAGCAGAGCTGTGTACTTAATACAACAAATATGTCTGAGGCGTGGGCCTAATTGGAAAATTAAGATGTCTGACTATTGCAGTGTACGTTAAACCTGCCAACGGCACTGGAGGGGAACTTCTGCATCACTTCGGGCAGCTGAGATGCCCGCAAGGCAATTAGGATGTTTTGTATCCCTGGCTGGAGTTTTCTGTTTCCCAAAATGCGGTGTCTTTTTGAGCAGCGTTGTACCACAGTGTGCATAGAAAGCAGATAGATCGTTTGCAACTGGTGCTGGAGTTCTTCCTCCCTGGTGGTGGTACCGAGCGGATGTATTCTAAAACTGGCAACAACTCTGCTTGCTTTTGGGAAAGGAGCTAGGGTTCCCAACCTCCAGGTGGCAGCCAAACATGAGAGATCACGGGAGGAAGTGGAATTCCAAAAACGGACATCTGTGACAAAAATAACCAAGAGTCAATAAAGATAAGTGGCAAGATTGTTTACTGTAGTAATTGCTGTAGAAAAATTTCTTCTATCATCGCTCCTACTGCGCAATGAAAACAATTCGTTTCACAATATCTGCTTTATCTGAGCGTGGAGCAATCCCAATTCTTATCAATCATTACTTATCAACTCCTGAAGGAAACATTCCATGTTGACTCTCTAATAACAGAACCCAAACAATATACATTGGGATTATTTTTGTCGCGGATGTTTTTGGAATTCCTCAACCTCCAGGGGGCACCTGGAGATCTCTTGCTATTATGATTGATTGCTAGACGACCAAGATCAGGCCCCTTGGAGAAAATGGCAGCTGTGGGAGGTGGTCTCTATGGTATTGCCCCCCCCCACAAATATCCAGGTATTATCCACCTCAGAGCTGGCAACCCTAGAGACGACTGTGCTCATGGTGGTGGAAAGCGGGGTTTAATTTTTGAACAGCGAAGACAGACCAGAGCCTCATCCTGGAAGGTAATCCCTTTGTTTCCCAAGTGTGCAGGGGAAACTTGTTGTGTGATGAAAACGCACTTTGTACATGCACTGGGCAATGTTCCCTCTAAGCTGTGGAGTCTTGTGAGCAAAAATTCTGCTTTGTGAGCTACTGGCATTCAAGTTGCGAGCGAGCCATTTGGCTGCTGCATAAATCAGTTTGCTCTGGAGCCCTCCTTCCTGAGCAAAGACAAAAAGGTGTGAGCCGGAGGCTAAAAACTGTGAGCTAGCTCACACTCACTCAGCTTAGAGGGAACACTGGCACTGGGTACTTTCTGTATATACTGGAATTACATCAGGTATTCTCGCCTATCCGTTTTGGGTCTGCAACTAAGATTGCCAACTCCAGGTAGGGAAATTCCCGGAGATTTGGGGGTGGGGCCTGTTGAAGGTGGAGTTTTGGGAAGGGAGGGAGGCCAGTGGGGATGTGAGTCTACCTTCTGAAGTTGCCAGTTTCTCCAGGGGGTTAATGTAGACTTTGGTGTGAGTACACCAAATAATAAGGAAAAACAAAATAAGCTCACCGAAGAAAACCACTGTTCTATGACTTTAACACACTTGGTTGTGCTTTTTACAATGTTTATAATGCAAATTTCTTCTATTACACAACAATCATCCTTATGTAAAGTACATGCCATAAACATAGGCAAAGCCAGTAGATAATGGTGTGAGTACAATACAAAAAAGGTAAAGGTAAAGGTCTCCCTTGCTCGAAAGCCAGTCGAGTCCGACTCTAGGGTTGCGGTGCTCATCTCCGTTTCAAAGCTGAAGAGCCAGCGCTGTCCGAAGACGTTTCCGTGGTCATGTGGCCGGCATGACTAAACACCAAGGCGCTTGATGCAAATGTTCTTGACACTGTTTTAGCTATGTTCCTGGAACGTTTTCTCTTCAAGGCATCTTGATAGAGCTATGAAGTGGGAAACAGACGAAAAAGTCTTCGTTTCCCAAGCTCCTAAATGGCATTTATCACTCCGTCGTTTAAAAATGTGTGGATCCAAGGAATACAAGAGATAAAGAGAACACACTTTCCTAAGATTAACAAGCGGTTTTGGATATCTTCATCAACTCCGTCTCTCTGTTGGTGTTCATCTGAGCTGATCTCTGTAGCCTGGCGATCACTTGTGATTCCAGGAGAACTCCAGGTCTCACCTGGAGGTTATCAGCCCTAGCAGCAACTACTACTTTTCTGAGATAGGCATATTGTCTTAATAGCAAGAGGAGGCACAGACAAACAAGGTGAGCATTTGGAGTGTTGGAGCATTTGTGCTGCCACTTCCTGGAGCACATGGGTGATCCCAGGCAATTAGGGATCATGTAGCCAATAGAATTGCATCACTGTGCTAGAGGGCCAATCAGATTTGGCTTCCTGGTGATACCAGAGAGGGGGGAATGAAATCAATTCACAGTGAAGGCAATGCTTTCTGGAAAGAAAGCGTATTTAAGGCAGGTGTATAAAGATCCACCCACACACAGGAGGAGGAGAGCCCTCGTCTTTTGAAGAGGGAGATCAGGCACAGGCAGCCCCAATTCGTAAGAAGAAGAAGAGAAGGATTGGATTTATACCCCGCCCTTCACTACCCAAAGGTGTCTCAGAGCGGCTTACAAACTCCTGTCCCTTCCCCTCCCCACAACAGACACCCTGTGAGGTAGGTGGGGCTGAGAGAACTCTGAGAGACACTGCTCTTTTTCAAGAACAGCTGAGCCAGAACTATGGCTTGCCCAAGGTCATCCAGCCAGGTGCAGGTGGAGGAGTGGGGAATCAAACCCGGTTCTCCCAGATTAGAGTCCGCGCACTTAACCCCTACACCAAACTGGCTCTCGCACTGGCTACACCAAACTGGCTCTCTACACCAAACTGACACACACACTGATAGGTGTTTATTCTGTACTTAGGTACCCAAATACTTGAAGTTAAGTGGGCATCAGCCCTTGAGAGAGCCAAGCATTCCCCCTAAGCATTGGAAATCTTCCCATTCCACATCCCAAATTCAAGACAAGAGATGTTCTCGTCTCCATCCAAATACTAACCATGGCCGACCCTGCTTAGCTTCCAAGATCTGACGAGATCGGGCTAGGCTGGGCTACCCAGGTCAAGGCGAATTCCTCCTTAGAGAGGCGTAAATTTTATATCTCCAATTTTTTACTTTATCGGTATGATTCATTTAAGTGTTGTGGCAAGCAATCACTTGTATTTCTTTTCCTTTCCTTTTTGAGAAAAAAAAAACACACCACATATTTTTCTTACATAAAACCTTAATACAGTTTTAAGGCATACAATAACTTCTGAAAATTGTGTCTGTGAAATGTAACCATCTGCCCCCTAGTGGTGACTTGGCTTACTGCGACTTTGAATGTTCTGTTCTCTGACCGGAGTTGAGCACATAAACCCAGAACAGGAGGCATTAAGTCTGTGGATCACGGCGATGCCTGGCATGTGCTTAAAGGTGCTTGCATGTTGTGAGGGCTGTGAAGCTGCAACCCGCAGACTCCGCTTGTTGCTTTTGAGATATCCCAAGCAAATGGAAGCAGTGCCAGTTCCAGGTTTTGGGAGGCCCTGAGCAGAAAGTGCCCTCAGGCCCCCCTTCCCCTTCTCACAAGCTCCCTCACCACCTGTGATCACAGCCTCCTGCGCCAAACTCATGCCTTTTCCCACACAGCACTGGCTGTTCCGTGCAGCTGCTGTGGCCATCGTGGAAAGTGCCCTCAGGTTGCAGCCAACCCAAGGAGACCCCACAGGGTTTTCAAGACAAGAGATATTCAAAGGTAGTTTGCCATTGCCTGCTTCTGCACTGTTCCCCGGTATTCCTTGGTGGTCTCCCATCCAAATTCTGGCTGACACTGCTTAGCTTCTGAGACCTTCGGAAAGTACAAGGGGCAGCAGTATGACAATATCAGTACATGAAAAATTACTGCAACAGTGCATATAATGAGAGATGTTGTAGTACAATGTATAATCACTTCATGATGTTTATTCTTTTCACAGCAGGACGTCAACAGACGGTCAATGAAGAATGAACTTCCCCAGAGCTACCGTTCGTTTCAAACTCTCTTTTTCACACAACGGTCTCAGTTCCGAATCCATACATCACGAGACCTTTAGTAATAAACTCTTTCCAGTTCAATGCAAAATTTCAAAAGCTCTTGGCAACAGAATGAATAAATCGGGCGGACAAGCTGGAAAGAGTATTACAACGTCTTTCATTATATGCACTGTTGCAGTAATTTTTCATGTACTAGCTTCTGAGACCTGACAGGATCTGGCTAGCCAGGGCTACCCAGGTCAGGGCTGCAATTTCATGTAGATATATCTAACTTTGTGGGAATCTTTACAACACCCCTGAAAGGTAGGCCAGGGTGATTATTACCCCTCTCTTGTAGATTTGCTAGCAGCTTCCTCAAGGTCAAACAGAGTTCATGGCAGCGTAAAGATCTGAATGAGCTTGCTGTTCACGATTCCATCTCTTTCCACTAGGCTTATATTGCGAAATCAACACATTTCAAGAGGGGGCAATGCGGACTGGGAAGAAGAAGGGGTGTTCTCTCTTTCCCCCAGCAATTCCGCTCTCGGCGGCCTATTCCCTCCCCCACTTTTTTGCAAGGTCCCCGATGCTTTTTGTGTGTGCATGCATCAGGTCCCTTTTGAACCAGTGCAGGGCTCGACACAATACCAACATTGTTGGAAACGGTCGTCCTTTCCCATTCCCGCCGTGGCTGTTTTCGCCCGTGCATACTTATACCGACTCCGCGTCCCCCGGCAGGGTAATTTCTGATATGCCTAGAGTCATGTCAACTGCCAAGTGATGTGACTCTTAATAAGAAAGAGATTCTGAAGCTACTTAGTTGAAAAATCGCCGCGCGCGGGGTTGCTAAGCAATGCCACCCTGTCACAGACGACTTCGAGATAATACTTTTCGTGCAATTGGAACACAGCGGGTGGGAGGGGGGGAGAAAGGACTGCAACCCTTTTGGATGGATCAATGGGTTTGTTTGTTTATGTAGCAAATGGTGGTTGGGGGAGAAGATGAAGCAGGCTGGCCGATTATGACCATATTTTGCCATAAGGAGAAGACGGAAGCCATCCCTAAAGGAGAGAAATAAGGGCTGGCTGCCGGAAGAGATTGGGCTAATAAGGTGAGAAAGAGGGGCAGACACTGGTAGGGTAGGGAGAAGGGGAGAGTCGGATTGGGGGGAAAGCAAGGGGGGAAAGAGCTGCGTCGGAGAAGGCTGGGAACAGAAAGATCAGGGCGAGTCATGAAAGCAAGAGGATTTTTGAGGCCCGTAGCCAAAATAGTAATTAAGAGGCTAGAAGGAGAAGACATTGTCACTCAGGGAAAGGACACCTAACGGCTTCTCTGTGCAGGGGAACTCTGCTACTTTGGGATGCAGAAGTCCCAGATTCGACTCATGGCATCTTTAATAACCTGGTGGAACGAGCTCCCGGAGGAGATCCGGGCCCTGCAGGACCTGGCGCAGTTCCGCAGGGCCTGAAAGACGGAGCTCTTCCGCCAGGCTTTTGAGTAGGAGCCACCACCACTGTACCACCACCGCACCACCACCACCAATTGGAGTGGGTACCATCGGGAAGCGAGATGGCCCTGGGATGAAGAATGGATGGCAGTGCTGTCTGGAACTTACTTTGTTACTTTGTTGTTCCGGGACCGTCTTTACCAGAACCCCATCTTGTTATTAAGGACTTTTGTGACAACTAGAGCACCTGCACTTTACAGTATTGTATAAATGATTGTTTTATTCTGTTTTTAATTGTATTCATCTTGGCACATGTGCCTCATCCGTTAGCCGCCCTGAGCCCGCTTTGGGGAGGGCGGGTTATAAGTCTAAAAATAAATAAAATAAATAAATAATCAAAGGGTCAGGGCGATTGCAGAATGAGGCTTGGGCCTCCACGCCTGCAGGGAGGCTTTTGGGGGGCAATTGGGCCGACCAGGGTGTGGGACAGGCAGGCTGCTGGACTTGATTCAGCATGGTTGTTCTCACATCCCAAGCCACAGGGTCTGGGAATCCATGTGAGGCTCAGGAAAGGGGACATCCTCCCCGTCTCTCTAAGAATAAGCCGGGCCAGGTTCCAAGTATCTCCTTCTTTGCCATCTCTGTCCATGAAGCTCTGATGGAAATCGGGCACCTACCTGCAGGGTTTAGCCATTCTTTGATCTGGTTAGGGACGTTTGCGGGCCCTGGCTGATCAAAGAGGTGGCTTGGGGGACATCTTACCTTTCTGACTTGACCCACCCAAATAAACATAAGGCGAGGAGGAGGAGGAGGAGGAGAAGAAGAACAAGAAGAGGAGGAGGAGGAGATTGGATTTATACCCTGCCCTTCCCTACCTGGAGTCTCAAAGCAGCTTACTTCCTTTTATCCGTTCTAACCCGGCTGCTCAGCAATTTCATGGAGTGCCCACGGGTTCTTGTATTGTGAGAAAGGGAGAAAAGTACCTGTGCAAGAGAATATTTTAAAAACAAGATGTTCCTTTTAAGAGGCATCTCGTTAAACAGAGATTGTGCTTGAAATGTTGAAGAACTTACTATTAGAGTGATGCACAACCCCACTCTCTGACCTTCTGTGATTGGCTCCCCTTCCTGTGGTGATCGTTCTGTGGCCGCGCCCACCATCCTGTGTCAGAATTCCAAAGGGGTCCGCAGGCTCAAAAAGGTCGAAGGCCCCTCCTCTATCCCCTTGTAGATGTTTGGCAGATGCCTGAGGGTGCCCATCTTTGACACTGTCTTTGAGAGGTCCAGCCCAGCCCCAGAGTGACCACTTTGGGGAAAACTTGGCTACTGGCAGAGACCAGCTTTGCTCCTTTGTACAGCTAGTTTACTTTCGGGCTCCATCAAACTGCAGCGCAAGACAGGCTGGCTCACATATGCGTGGGCATCCCTTGTAGACTATGCACTTGATGACCAACCACTGGTGTGAAGCGACTCCACTGAACATGGTTTCATTTTGAAATATGAAGAGCTGCGGCGGTCCATTCAGGCGGTCCATTTAGCCCTGGATATTGCAATCCTTGGTTGACAAGCATGCATTGGTGAATTGGCCTTCAGGTGCAACTGACATATTTCAAGTTTTGGTTTGAAAACTTTGGACAGCTCTTCACAATAACTAGGTTTTTAAACTCTTTGTGAAGAGTAATTAACATGTGGAATTCACTGCCGCAGGAAGGGGTGGAGGTTACAAACAAGAGGGGATTGGAGAAACATATGGAGGAGCCCAAGTGCAGGCGAGAAGAGGCAACTTAAAAATACACTGGGAGAGAAAGAGAGAATAAAATCAGCTCTGTGGCGGAAGCTATTAACCACAAGGTAGAGACGGAACACTGCGTCTTGGGAAGTGAAGCACTGTTATTTTTGGTGCTTGGGGGTAGGGCCGGCTCACTCACTAGGCGAACTAGGCAATCGTCTCGAGCGGGACGGCCCTTAGGGGTGCCAAACTGAACCCGGCCCCGTACTCTGGAAATTTCTTGATTATTTGTGTTTTTCATTCTTCCTAAAATGCATCTATTTTTGAAAATTGGTGGCCGCACGGGGCGGGGGGAGGCGCCAGAAGGGATCCTCGCCTAGGGTGCAAAATAAGCTGGGGCCGGCCCTGCTTGGGGGGCAACAGTGGGAGGGCTTCTGGAGTTCTGGCCCTGCTGGTGGACCTCCTGACAGCACGTGGGTTTTGGCCTGATCCAACATGGCTTCTCTTACGTTCTCATAATTCTCTATCCACTCTATTTTTATCCCTTCTTCTAAGGAACTCTGAGTGGTGCACGTGGTTCTTCCTTCCCCCATTTTACCCTCACAACAACTCTATGAGGTAGGCTAGGCTGAGAGCACCATTAGCCCAAGGTCACCCAGAAAGTTTCATGGCAAAATGGGGATTCAAACCAGGACCTCTTAGTTAACACTGCAAGGGTTTTCCCTTGTTGTCTTGGTGGCCATTTTATATGTCTTGGGGCAATTTTTTTTTTTTAAATTAAACCTATTTTTGTGCTTTTTAAAGGTTTTTTCCTATTCTTTTGTAAATCACTGTGGGCATATTTTACATAAAACTTTTCTAGAAGTCTGCTAAGTCGTACGCAAATTACGCAGGGCCCTGGCGTGCTGCTAATGCAGAAGATATTCTTGTTCCTCAGCCTAGAATGCATTTGCTTTTAATTAAAAAATCCTGAACCTTCCATGCGCGCTCTCGAAAAATGTCTTCCTTTCTTGCCTTAGGATGACGCCTCCAGCGCCCGAGCTGCCTCCCCAGAACATCCTAATGACTGACAACCGGCGCCCGATGTAACGTTGTCTAAAAAATTATGTTCTTCACGTTCGACGTGATTCTGTCTGACTTCCACAGGCCGCCTCTTGTCTCCCAGGGTACGTTAGCGAGTTAAGTAACGCAGTTATAATGAAAGATTAATAGAGGAAGAAGAGACAGAGATTGAGGGAGCTACTAAGCTGAAAACTGCAGTGAACCAAAAGCGGCTTGTTTGAGAGAGAGGAAATTAGCGGGTCCAGAGGACATCGGGTACCATTTGACGGCAGAAAAAGAGGGAAGGCGGCCGTAGGTCATCTCTGCTGGGTTTTTTTTTTCTTCTAGAAAGCTTGCAAATCTTCTTTGCAATCGCCTCAGAAAAATCCATAAGGCAATGTGACCCTGAGTTGTAGAAATCACAGAGGGAAGAAAAGAATGTTTGAAAAAGTCCTTACTTGTAGCACCAAGTTGAAAAAACCACATTTGGGTGGTACTGTCGAGATTCAGAAAGAGTGACCCCTGGAGATGAGCAAACCCCCCCCCCAACTCTGTTCCACCATCATTCCTCTGGTTGTGTGTGTCGGTGTCCCATTCTTCTGGCTTTCTGCTCCTCTTTGGACCATTTCTATTTATTTTGTTGTATTTGTATCCCCGTCTTCTCCCAAAGAGCTCAGGGGTACAGGTTTCCCACCACATGCCAGTTTTTCTTCACAAGTGCTCTGTGAGGTAAACGAGGAAGGCCAGGCCCCAAATCCCTCAGTGAGTTTTAGGGCTGAACGGGGCTGTCTCCCAAGGTACATCCCAATCCTACTTCAACGCTCTAACTGCTAGACTGGGGGTCCCCAACCTTTTTGAGCCTGTGGGCACCACCTTTGGAATTCTGACACAGGGTGGTGGGCGCAATCACAACATGGCTGCCAAGGAAGGTGGAGCCAAACGCAAAACGATGTCACAGGAGGTGGGGCTACACACAGAGAAGCAGCCCAAGTGCAGGCGAGAAGAGGCAACTTAAAAATACACTGGGAGAGAAAGAGAGAATAAAATCAGCTCTGTGGCGGCAGCTGCCAATGTGAAACATTGTTATTGTAATCTGCGCAACCACTAAAACCACTGGGGAAAGTTCTGGGGGGTGGGGAGTCAATAGCCTAGGGGGCCAGCCAGACCCCAAGATAGCATTGTGCAAAATGGGTGGGATCCAGTGTTCCCTCTAAGCTCGGTTAGGGTGAGCTAGCTCACAGATTTTTAGCCTCCGGCTCACATATTTTTGCCTTCACTCAGGAAGGATGGCTCCAGAGCAAATTAATTTATTCAGTAGCCGAATCGCTCGCTCACAACTTGAATGCCAGTAGCTGACAAAGTAGAATCTTTGCTCACAAGACTCCACAGCTTAGAGGGAGTATTGGTAGGATCGACTATTGCTATGAGCTGGTGATCCCCCCTCCCCTGCAAAATGCAGTTGGGTGTGAGCTGGGCAGAAGCCCCCCCCCGAAAGCCAGCTCCTTCTGTCTCCCCTCTATCAGGGGGGACTCCACAGCTTAGAGGGAGCATTGGTGGGATCTACTATTGCTATGAGCTGGTGATTCCCCCTCCCCTGCAAAATGCAGATGAGTGTGAGCTGGGCGGAAGCCTCCCCCCCAGCCAGTTCCTTCTGTCCCCCCTCTGTCAGGGAGGAAAGGACTGGGCCCTTTTGTCCTTCCTCCCCCTCTCCCTCGAGGCAGCGGTTTTTGCTCCCCAGTCTGCCCCAGCCCCAGCTTGTCCTCACAACAACCCTGTGAGGCAGGCTACTCTGAGAGAGAGAGAGAGAGAGAGAGAGAGAGAGAGAGAGAGCCTACGTGTGTGAGAGAGAGCAGTCACAAAGCACACTGCCTGGCAGAACAAGGGTTTCAACTCCTGTCTCCGTTGTCGTGTGACATTCTGTTTTTGACAGGCCTCCTCCAAAGGTAAATGGGGGGAGGGGTTAACCATGGCGGACAGGGATCACGGTGGCTCAGAGGTTAAGACGCTGAGCTGCAGACCGGAAGGTCGGAAGTTCAGCAGTTCGAGACCCGAGTGCTGCATGACGGAGTGAGCTCCCGTCTCGGGCCCCAGCTCCTGCCAGCCTAGCAGTTTGAAAGCAAGGAACTTCAAGTAGATAAATAAGTACCGCGTTGGTGGGAAGATAACAGCATTCCCTGCACCTTGGCGTTTAGTCACGCTGGCCACACGTCCACGGAAACCTCTTCAGACAGTGCTGGCTCTTTGGCATGGAAACAGAGTTGAGCACCGCCCCCTAGAGTTGGATTCGACTAGCTTTTGAGCAAGGGAAACCTTCACTTTTACCTTAACCATGGGAGGGGGGGCATTCCCTAGAATGCCCCTGATGAATTAGGGACCCTTGGAGGTCAGACAGATCAAACTGTCCCCGAAGAACTCCCAGTCACCTCCCATCCCTGCCAAGGTGACGCTTTCCATCGGTGCCCGTCCGCGGATTCCCCGGCGGCTCATGAAACGTTGAGTCATCTCAGGAGTAATTGAGTGATAACCGCAGATGTGTGAATCTCAGATTACCAGCCGGCAGCAGTGCGCTTTCAGGCAGTAACAGGCAGATAACGGGATACGCCATGGCACTGCTGGGGTTTTGCTGCTCTATTGTCGCCTGGGGATTTCGGCCGGCAGCAGCAACCTTCATCGGCTGCATTCGAGTCTCTCAGCTTCTGGGCCTCACTCATCTCCCAGGTGCCCGCGCCTTTTATGTTCCTGGCAGCCCGCTCCCATCAAAGCCTGGCACGATTCCTCAAATGCCGATATCCAACGCTCATTAGAAGCACCGGTTGGTGGGGTGTGCCGCAGAACTCCGACTTGGATGCTGCCAGAGTACAGGCTTATCCGGGGAGGGAAATCCGGCCGGTGGTGGCGGTGGGCTCCATGGGATTGAGAAGAGCTTGTCTTTCCCGGCAAGAGCGAAGGGCCTTGACACGGGGAAGCCGGAAGACAAGAGAGCTTCGCTTCGAGACAGCCGCTGCGAGTTTAGCCTGTGGCAAATGTCTCTTGCCCTGGAAGTATTTGAATTATTAAAATGAATGTCCTTTGGCACAGCGGAAACAAGTGTCGTCTGTTTTCCTCTATGGAGAGAAAGTAAATACTCGATTGAGAGGGAATGTAGAGTCTTTTCCAATAGGACCGGCCTCGGGCATTTTTGCTACCTAAGAGAAAACACTGAGCTGTGCCGTCACATAGACATTTGATCAACCTCTGGAACCCTAGAAGCTGCCTTATACTGAACCAGACACCCTGGGTCCATCGAAGTCAGTTCTGTCTGCTCGGATTGGCCGTGGCTCTCCAGAGTCTTAGGCAGAGGTCTTTTTCACATCACCCACTGTCTGATCTTTTTAACTGGACAAGATGGGGATTGAACCTTTGGCATGCTGAGCAGATGCTCTGCCACTGAGCCCTCTCCATGTTGTGAGTTAGGGAGAAATGTCCTGCATCCCAGAATTTCACATTAGACTTTCAGTAATTGGGTCTGCCTTCTTTACATGCTCCAAGATGCCTTGCTACCAGCTAACAACTAGCAGTGGGAAAGCTCTAGGGCAGGGGTGGCCAAACTGGCTTAACGTAAGAGCCACGCAGAATAAACATCAGATGTTCGAGAGCCGCAAGGCATGAACACACGTTTTTATCGGAAAATATGCAAATTTGCATATTAAATTAAATTAAAGAGAAAAATACCTTCTCCGAGCCAAGCCAGCCTGGTGGTGTGGCGGGGCCTGGAGTACACATTTAACTTTAGATGGGGGGGGGGGAAGAAAAGAAAATAGAGGGGGGAGGGAGGGAGGGAGAGGTGGAAAGAAAGCAACTTTAAATGTGTCCTCCGAGCCCCCCACGCCGGCTGGCTTGGTGAAGGGATTTAAAGAGACAAATGCCTTCTCCAAGCTGGCTGGTGGGAGGGGGGGGGCTTTGAGAACACATTTAAAGTTAAATGATTTCTTTCTTTCTCTGCTCCCCCCCCAACCCTCAAGCCTACCTAAGGAGCCAGAACCCTGGCTGGGGAAGGGAAGACCGCCCGGGGAGGCATGCATCCCCTTAGCATCCCTGCCAGGAGCCACACAATATGTGTGAAAGAGCCACATGTGACTCTAGAGCCACGGTTTGGCCCCACCCCTGATCTAGGGGAATGGCAGAAGGCCATTCAGTACCATAGATATGCAGATGGCTCTGGTCTGGGTGGCACGGAGATACCAGCTCACACCTGAGCTAAAGAGCCACACCTGTGAACCCAGAGTTTCAGTGGCCAAAGAGTAGAGAGTATTCCTTCCTTTTGAACAGGAAGAGGATGATCCACAAGGGGGTGGGTAAAGGGAGATTATTGGAAGAAGTCATTGATTACTATTAGCCTTCAGTCATGACGGAACTCTTACGTCAACCGAAAAGAGTAAGAGCCCAGTAGCACGTTAAAGACTAACAACATTTGTGGTAGGGGAGGAGCTTTCGTGAGTCACGGCTCACTTCTCCAGATACAGCGACAGAAGGTCATCTTCAGGAAAGCTCATTCACCCCTTGTCCTTGATCTGGACTTCTGTGGCTGTTTACACAAACAGCATTCAGAGGCATGCATCAAAAATGAAGTGTCTGGATTGGGGGGGGGGTTTGCTCCTGTGTTGGCCGCCCAACTTCTCCAGGGTACCACTTACCCTAGTGGGTTTCTTTTGGGGGAGAAAGCATTGGAAACTTAAGACATGGATTGGCCTCATTGACAAATATCCAGGTAGAGGCAGAAAGGCATTCCTACAGGTCATCGGGTCTGTAACCCCACATCAGATCCCCAGAAAGAGAGGTTTTGCTTGTCCCCGAGCTTCAGCCATCTCCAACAGAGTCTGTTTGATTCTCTTCCAGCCAGTTTGGTGTAGTGGTTAAGTGCACGGACTCTAATCTGGGAGAACCGAGTTTGATTCCCCACTCCTCCACCTGCAGCGGCTGGATGACCTTGGGCAAGCCATAGTTCTGTCAGAGGTGTTCTTGAAAAAGAGCCGTTTTTGTCAGAGCTCTCTCAGCCCCATCTACCCTTGTGTCTGTTGTGGGGAGGGGAAGGGAAAGGGGCTTGTAAGCCGCTCTGAGACTCCAAGTGAAGGGACAGGTATAAATCCAATTTCTTCTTCCTCCTCCTCTTCTTCTGATGCTGACACAAATCTGCTCCCTCTCTCCATCTAGGTAGGAAATTCCCTCTTCCAAACTCTGACGGGCTCTTAAACAAAGTGTACTTTGCACATGAAAGCTTATACCGTGAATTAAACTTTGTTGGTCTTAAAGGTGCCACTGGACTCAAACTTGGTACTGCTGCTTCAGAGCAAAACAGGTACCCCACCTGAAAGCCTTTTCTGGACACTCTCAAGGCCCATCAAAGAGATATCGACAGTCGTTAAGACTCATATTACTCTTCGTTTTGTCACATAGGATAGACCGATTCCCTGCGACATTATAGAGCTCGTGGATCAATCGTTTTCATGCAATGTGACTGATCGTGCAGGAGTTGTTGCTCTGAGCTTCTTTTTTAAAAAAGAAAAAGCAATCTGCTAATAGTAACCCATAATGTATTTCTATGCCTTTCTACCCAAAACCATGGTTTCACTAAATCCCATATTCCCATGTACTACCAAAAACAAGGGCATATCTGCACAGCTTTAAGGTCACAAAACCTATGATGCAGTGCTATTATTATTATTAGTAGTAGTAGTAGTATTTTACCATCAAGTCACAACTGACTGTGACCCTGTAGTTTTCAAGGCAAGAGATGTTCAGAGGTGATTTGCCATTGCCTGTCTTTGCAGAGCAACCCTGATATTCCTCGGAGGTCTCCCATCCGAGTACGAATCGGGGCTGTCCCTGCTTAGCTTCCGAGATCTGACAAGATTGGGCTGTCCCGGGCTACCCAGGTTAGGGTGTAAACTAGAACCCAAGACTGGGGCCGTATTCCTGTGCAAGCTTCCATTGTTGTTATTGAACTTAGTAAGTACTTTTATACGCATTATACTGAGTAACTTAGAAATGAGCATGTGTAAGGATGGGGCTGCAAGACACTCAACCCCAAAGACTACAAATTCCAAGTTGCATTGCCCCACATGAAAACAGCCCCTGGCAATAATGGGATAAAACCAAATAAATATGTAAAACTGAAGCTGTCGTCCTATGCACGCTTCCATTGTTGTAAGCATTACTGACCTTAGCAAGTACTTTAGTTTTGTTTTTAATTTTTTAAAATATGTTTTTATAATGTCTTGTTTTAACTGTTAGCTGCCTTGGTGGCCCAGATTGAGCAGAGAGGCAGCATGCCAACCTTGTAAACAAATAAATAAATAAACCTGCCCAAAACTGACTGAATAAGCGGATCTGCCCCGTCAATGGAACTGTAAACAGAACACTTTCTGAAAGTGTTATAAATCGCTAGCTATCCTTTCTTCTTCCTCTTCATATCTCTTGGAGCTTGATGGAAACCATCTTTTCTCAGAAGTAAGAAGCCCTAGTCTCGGCTGATTTCTCGGTTATTATCATGGTTTAATTAACTTCTCCGATACGACGGTTGAGTTTGATGAACGTCTCTTATCCATAACTGATACAAAGCTAGCATAGACGATAAGGCTGAATTGGAGCACCTTCTTCCTGATGAGCTGGTTTCCTGCTTGGTGGTGGAAAGCACCGTCAAGTCTCAGCTGATTTAGGGTGACCCCGTAGGGTTTTCAAGGCAAGAGACGGAAGAGGTGGTTTGCCATTGCCTGCTTCCGTGCAGCAACCCTGGACTTCCTTGGTGGACTCCTACCAGAGTACCAACCAGGACCAACCCTACTTAGCTTCCCAGTTCTGTTGAGATTGGGCTAGCCTGGGCCACAGAGTTGCCATCCTTCAGGTGGGGCTTGGAGACCTCCCACTGTTATGACTAAACTCCAGACAACAGAGATCTGTCCCCCTGGAGAAAACGGCTACTTTGGAGGGTGGATTCTCTGGCATTGTACTTTGCTGAGGTCCCTGCCCTCCCCAAACCCCACCCTCCCCAGGCTCCACGGCCAAAATCTCCAGGTATTTCCCAATCGACAGCTGGAAGCCCTAGCCATCCAGGTCAGGGAAGTCTTTTTGCTTACCAGGACCATCTTCCATGGGGGAGAGCTCTCGCCCTCGGCATGGCCACACCTGCAGTTGGAGAGAACTGCATTCTTTACCTCTTCCGGACTCTACCACCTCATTCGACTGCATGAGTAACCTGCATGTCAGTTCACAAGGGGAGAGGGTCGACAGGAGAGGCGGAGAGAGGGAGAAGGGAGGGGAGAGAAGGGGAGGGGGAAGGAGAGAGGGAGGAAGAGATAGGTAGGGAGAGAGTGGGGAGAGGGGAGGGAGAGAGGAAAAGAGCAGTTTGTGTCGGAGTTCTCTCAGCCCCACCCACCTCACAGGGTGTCTGTTGTGGGGAGGGGAAGGGAAAGTAGTTTGTAAACCGCTATGAGACTCCAAGTGAAGGGCGGGGTATAAATCCAATCTCTTCTTCCTCTTCTTCTGTGTGTGCACACTTCTTTAGAGAGAGGGTGAGAGAGAGGGAGGGAGGGAGAGAGGGAGGGAGAGAGGGAGAACAGGAGGAGAGAGGGGGGAGAAGAAAGGGAGAGGGGGAGGGAGAGAAGACGAGAAGGAGATAGGAGGGAGAGAGGGGGAGGGGGAAGGAGGAGAGAGGTAGGGAGAGAGGGGGAGAGGGAGAAGAGGAGGAAGAGAGGGGAGGGAGGGAGAGGCAGGTTTTATTATTTTAAAATGTTTTTATCATGTCTTTCCTTCTTAAAAAAAAATCCCACTTACCCTTGTGGCTCCCCTAAGACTACAAAAACTAATTAAAAAAAAGATCTCCAAGGGGAAAGCAGGGCAGCTTAACAGTGCTGGACTGGCACCAGGGCGGGATTAAGGCCAAGAGATGCCCTCCTCCGCACAGTCCACTGATGGTGCCCCTCGGCCCTTCCACTGCTTAACTGACAAGACATGAAGACTCGAGAAGCGCTGAAGGCGCTGAAATAAGAGATTAAGACTTCGGTCTTTTTCCAGGCCATCCCCCAGGCCAGACCCCACAACGATATTCAATATAAACTTAATTTTTTTTTTTACTTAACACTAAACAGCAGTAAGCAATATATGCAAATTATTTAACCAAAGTCAAGTGTGGCAGTAAAGGGCATGATAGCGAGGGGGGGGAGACTCTGTGGTGCCCCCTTCCCTTGGTGCCCTAAGTGCCTGCTTATTTTGCTTCATAGTTAGCCCAGGGCTGACTAGGACCTGGGAGACTGAGGTTCAAATCCACCCACTGCTACAGAAACATCCCGGGTAATCCTAGGGCAGTTACATTCTCTCAGCCGCAGGTACCTCGCAGGGTTGTTGTGAGGCTAAAATGGAGGAGAAGAGAATGGTGCACACTGTCCAGATTTCTTCGAAGGAACAGTGGGATAAAAATGTATGAATAAAACAGAAATGTTGCAACAGACGTGTCTTGTCCTCAGGTGTCGGTGAGGTGGGGGTGGAGCCAGGCAAATATTGGTCACCTGGGGCTGGAAGCTGGTGGATCAGGGGTGTAAGTCTGTGACACATTGGTGGAGCACAAGGTGCAGATGTTCCACTATGTTTCTGCTCATAATCGGTTGGATGTTAAAACCACAGACCAGAGCTCTGCAGTAACGGCCTGCCTCCCCGATCCTTCCAGGCCCCGCCCTAGCCTGCCCGCCTCGGAGTCACTGGGGAGGGGGTCGCTCTCCAGGCCTTCCTTCTGTAGCCACGCACTCAGAGGTTTTGGCTGTAGTGGACGTGGCCAACTCTAAAGCCAGCTGGAACTCCGTTCCTGTGCGTTCCTGCCCAAAAATAGCCCTGGTAAGTCTGTGGAGCACAAGGTGTCAGGTTCAAGTCTTGCCCCTTCCGGTGACAGGATCTCAAGTAACAGAACATCAGCCTTAGACAACCCTGACCCGGACAGCCCAGGCTACCGTGACCTCATCAGATCTCGGAAGCTGAGCGGTGTCGGCCCTGGCTAGTATTTGGAAGGGAGACCTCCAAGGAATACTAAGGGCGCGATGCAGAAACAAGCAACGGCAAGCCACCTCTCTGAAAGGCCCCTTGCCTTAACAACAAGTCTAGCTCGCCACCTAGTGGTGCATAACATTAAAAAGAGCTAGAACTTCAGGCCGCCAGACAATCTTAGGTAGGGTTCCCATTCTGTAGGCGGGGGAGGGGGATTACCCGCTTTTGGGGGCTTCTGCCTCCTCAGCCAGCTGGCTGGCAGGGAAAACCCCGCCCCCAAACAGGGACGTTGCCACGTGAGGTCCCTGACACCAATTTTACCATAGAGTTTTGCCCTCAAACCAGAGTGTCACCGTGCAACATCCCCATCGTGATGACATCACTTTTGTGTGATGTCATCCTATCAGGGAAGTTGCTGTGCTGGGGGCGGAGCCCAGCCCCACTCCCGGAAGGCGCCCTCCAACCCCTGCTGGCAACCCTAATCTTAGGATCTCCTGGCTATACCACACACCACCATAATTATTGATTACTGTTATTAGCCTTAGACCTTGGAGAACTGAAAGCAAGACGGAGGGGGGTAATGAGTTGCCAGCTTTTCGGTAGGGCCGGAGATCTCCCAGAATCACAACTGATCCCCAGACAACACACATCAGTTCCCCCTGGCTGCTCTGGATGGTGGACTCTATGGTATTGTCAGGCCCCTGCCCAAAACCCGCCCTCCCTAGGCTCCACCCCCCCCAAATCTTCAGGACTTTCCTGCCTTTTAGTTGGCAACCCTAGGGGCTCTAAATAAATAATATCAACCAGAACAGACCCCCCCCCCAATGCCCGATGCCATTAAAACCTCCCCCAGTGGGGCCGAAGCCTAAGTATAGCAAGGATCACACTACCCTTTCTGCTTTCAAGCCTAGAGGAGGTACCTCCTCGAGAGCAGAGTTGCCATAGCTGCCCTATCTGGAGATTTGGGGGTGGAGCCTAGGAAGGGCGGGGTTTGAGGAAGGGAGCGAGCTCAGCTAGGCACAAGGCCATGGAGTCCACCTTCCAAGACAGCTATCTGTAGCCTTAGCCTTGCCAATCTCCAGGTGGCGGCTGGAGACCTCCTGGGATTACAGCGAACCTCCAGGCGACAGAGACCAGTTCCCCTGGAGAAAATGGTTGCTTTGGAGGACGGACTGTGTGGCGCTATACTCTGTTGAGGGGATGTACTAAAAGGAAGGACAGTATTGCCCATTGGAAACAATGGGAGACGCTGGAAGACCCATTGGAAATCATGGGAGC
>NW_015172631.1:81228-81695 GCF_001447785.1 Gekko japonicus | reverse complement strand
ATTGGAAATCATGGGTGTGAGGAATGCCAATTGACTTGTAGAGTTGCAATAAAAATGCGGAATGGATTTTCCATTAGGGTCTCTGGGCCCAAATACACTACTCTGGGGGCTGAGGTCCCTCCCCTCCCCTCCCCTCCCCTCCCCAAATCTTCAGGTCTTTCCCAACTCGGAGCCGGCACCCCAACCGTGGCAGGGAAAGCCGTTGCAATAGCCAGAGATCTCCAGGACCCACCTGGAGGTTGGCAGCTTTGTACAGGGGAGGCCGACCCAGCCGCCGCTTGGCAGGGCCGACGGCCCCGTCTCGGTACCGGCCTCGTGGCCCCTGGGGAAGCAGAAGGGCCGGCCCAGAGAGGTCTCTCGCGACGGCTCCCGGGGCGCCCCTCTCCGGAGGCGCAAGGCCCGGGAGCTCCAGGGGAGGGCGGGAGAACTCGGGCCGCGACCCCCGCGCGCAGGCGAGTGGGTTCGGG
>NW_015172631.1:48720-80772 GCF_001447785.1 Gekko japonicus | reverse complement strand
GCTGCAGGCGGCGGCGGCGGCGGCGGCGCAGCGGGACTGAGGGAGGGATGCGCCGGAGCGGGGCCCCGCGGCAGACTTCGCCTCCTCCTCCTCCTCCTCGTCCTCCTCTCCGGGAGATGTTTCTCATGCTCGCCTTTTGCTTGGCTTCGAGGCAGCAGCAGACCCTGGCAGCGCCCGTCGTGCCCCCCGCCGAAGAGATGACGCTGGGAGTTGTAAGTTGGCCGCCGCCGGCTCCTCTTCGGGGGAGGGCGAAGCGCGGGGTGTGTGTGTGTGTGTGTGAAGCCGAAGACAGAGGGCGATTCATCCCCACTGGCCGTCCGTCCATCCATCCGTCCGTCCCCCTCGCCCGCCTGCCTTTCGTCTCCTCGGTGCTTGCAAAGGCGGGGGGCGGTGAGGGCAGATGCCCCCCTGTAGATGGGGCTAGCCCCCCCCCGCACCATCATCGTTTTTTATTAGGTTGGCACAAGGGGATTTTGTATATGTGTGTTGCAGGGGGGGGGGTGTCACGCAATGAAGAAGCAAGGGCCCCTCCCCGTATCCTGGGAGCGTGCATGGATTTTTTTTTGGGGGGGGGGCGTTGCGGAGATCTGTTGATCGCTTCGGGGGGGGGGTGTCAAGCCAGCCGCTAGTGCAGGGGGCTAAGCGAGCCGCTAGTGCAGGTGGTGGCGGCGGGAGTCGGAGGAGGAACAGGTTGCCTGGGTCGCCCCTCGCTTGTGGCGTGCGGAGGGTTGGGCGGCACGGGGCGAGGAGAGCGGAGGCACTGCGGTGGGCAGAGGTGCCCACCCTCTCGCCGGGAGCCTCAACTTTCTCCAGGCGTCGAACCCCTGCCTGGGGTGACTGTGGGGGAATGAATAATCTGCTGGCACTTTGGGTCCAGCGCTGATGCGCAAGCCCGTGCGCGGGGGATGGCTTGAAACCCGCTGCCGAGATGGTGTGTTCTCCTATCCATCCTGACCAGGCGAGTTTCGAGTTTCGTAGCTGGATTTCTTTCCCCCCTTCTCTTTAAAACAAGGAAGGTTCTGGTCCTGGCTTTGAAAACCCGGGGGAATGGCGCCAGGGGTTCCGCCAGCAAGCCCCCCTTGCAGATGTCGCCAAGGAAGAGAGGGGAGCCCTCGGTGGAACAGGGAGGCGAATGCGGAGAGGGACCCTGCGGGCAAGATGGCTCGATCGAACCCTGTTTGCCCCTCGCCGTGCCGGCAAATGGGGCTCCATCCATGTTTGGGCAGTCTTTGCCAGCTCCCGCTCCCCTCCCCTGGCAGAGAAAGCTGTTTGGCACTCTCTGGAGGGTGGCTGCCTTGGCAGAGACCCCTGGGTTTGTGCTGATACCCCTTCTGGAGAGAAAGAGTCACAAGGGCAGCCGCTTCGCTCTCTGAGAGGGCCAACTTCTGCATCCCCAAAGGTTGCTTGGTTTGCCAGCGGCTCCCTTGGTGCCAACAAGGAGATGTTGGCTTTTCCCCGGGGGTGGGTGGGTGGCGCTCTGTATTGGACGCTGAGAAAGCTCTCTTGGTTGTGGAACAAAACCCAACCAGACTGTTGGAAGGCAGCAGGTGTCTCAACTTTCGGAAACAGTGATCGATGCCTCTCGGGTGAAGTTTCTGCCATGCCTGGGTAGCTGATGGTAACTTGCGGACAGTGTTCCCCCTAAGCTGAGTTACTGTGAGCTAGCTCACAGCTTTTTAGCCTCCAGCTCACACATTTTTGTCTTGGCTCAGGAAGGAGGGCTCCAGAAGAGCAAACCAATTGATGCAGTAGCCAAATCGCTCGCTCGCAACTTTAATGCCAGTAGCTCACAAAGTAGAATTTTTGCTCGCAAGACTCTACAGCTTAGAGGGAGCATTGCTTGCGGAGGGCTGGATGTAGCTCCTAAGCCACCAGTTTCCTGTCCCCTGCTCTGAAGGGAAGAAAAGTTGATCCATGTGTTTTGAGGAGGAGGAGAGACCAGTGACGGGGAAAACTGGTCTGCAACCTATCAGGATTATCATTATCATAAGTCCTTCCTCGCTCTTAAGAGTGATTGGCTTGTAGAATTCACCACTGGTTGATGGTCCCACATACGTGTTGATGGTCACTTGTTTATGGGATGTCAGGCGATGTCATGGAGGAGAAGTCCATTGCTGTACTTCTGAGTGCCAGTGCTGAGGGAGGGCAAGAACTCGGGAGGCTTCCTCCTCGGTGTCTCGTTCGTGGGCTTTCTGAGGTCCTCCAGGTGGCCACTGCGTGCAACAGGATGCTGGTCCTGATGGGCCATTGGCAAGATCCAGTCGGACCTCCTCTCTTGTCTTAGCTTCTGTATCTTGCTGCCACTAGGAAATAGGATTGGTAAGGTCCAGTCGTGCCGCTCGTGTTTTCTTAGCTTCTTCTCTATCTTGTCGCCACTAGGAAATAGGACAGTTGACCCACAAGTGGCTACACTTGTGGTACTTGATGGTCTCCAGCCACCTTTTTTTAGGTCTTGTCATATGATTCTTCTTTGAGAGCGAGAGATCCTTGGTTGAGTTGCTAGGCAAGTCTGTGCCTTGGAAGCTAAGGGTCATAGCTTGAAAACACAGCCCGTGCGTGGCATGAAGCCGGTCGCACATTCGGTCCCTGGCACCTCCGGCTTCAAGGGATTTGATGTAGCTGAACTGGCAGAGACTTCCAGTCGAGACCCTGAAGGGTTGCTGCTGTTGGAAGAGAAGGGCTTGGCGCTGTCCTTTTGGCCTCGGCCTCCAGAGTCGTCATCGAACAGTGGGTGCAGGGCCACTCCTCCCCTGCATTCCATACCCATCCATAGATAGTTAGCATAGATTCTATCCTGTCTCTCATCTATTCTGTCTAGAATGGCGTTTCCTATAATAGAGAACTCTTATTAGTTCTTGAATCTGACGGCTGGCCCTGGGTAACTTTGGAAGTTTGCTAGCACACTCAGTGCCAACGCTTTGCCTACGTGGTTCGCTTTAAGCACTCCACTACTTAAAGCAAAGATTCCTGGCTGTGTCAGACCAGTGACTCCAACAGATGCTGGGGTTGCCAACCTCCAGACAGAGCCTGGGGATCTCCAGGAATTACAGCTGAACTCCAGGTCTGTTCCCTTGGAGAACATGGCAGCTTTGGTAGGCGGGTGCTCTGGTGAGGTCCTCCCTGCTGAAGTCCCCCCCCAGCTCCTTCCTTAAGCTCCACCTCCAAATCTCCAGGAATTTCCCACCCTGGAGTTGGCACTGCAACCCTAGTCACCGCTGCATTTGCCTGGATGGGTCTGTTTTCCAGCTCCATATAAGGAAGCGTCGTTGGTTCAGTCTTATATGCTGCACAGTGGGGAAGCAAACGTTTCTGTCGCTGGGCTAAGCCGAGGCATAGCAGTGCTGGCTCCCGCTATTTCCTTGTGTGGGAGGATTCTAGCTGGAAGGAGCTTGGATTCCTTTGGTATTGGATGGTGTGGTTCTTCCTTAACGGGTGCTAGAAAGAAGCGAGGCTTCGATTGATCGTATTGCACTCCACTCAACAAGCCACAGTAAAAGACTCCTCTAGCTGAAAGTTCTCCGATGTCATTCCTATTCACTTCCACGATGCCTGTGCTGATGAATTTGCCATTGGAAGGATGGCACCTGGTAGAGCGTGTATTTGGCCTGTTGAAGGTCCCCCTGGGCATTCCCATGAGCCTTTGGGAAACATGCAAAATAATTTGCATGTTTCCCAAAGGCTCATGGGAATGCTTTTGAAAGACTCGCCATGACCTAGGTAGTATACAGCAGGACTGGGCTAGCAGAAAGGGAGCTGGTTGGAGATGTATCAAAGGTGTTACTCTTGAGTGTCCTTTTAAGCTTTCTTGCTCTGTGGAAGGGAACTCAAAAGGCATTTAAACACCTTCTGAGCTACCTTTTCCCAGGTCCCATGATGCCCCCCAAGAGTTCCACAGTGGGAGGGAGAAGGAAACCTGAGGACAATCCAGGGTGCCGTATACCCCTCCATATTTCTCGCATGGCTATTTGTGGGGGGGTGGGGTTTTTTTAATTAAGGGGGCAGAGCCCCATAGTGCCCCCACTGTAGCTCTAGGCCTGGCTGGATCTAGGTGAGCCAGTGGTCTGATTTGGTATGAGCAACTGTTATGCATTAAGGGAAGGGCTGTGGCTCGTGGTAAAATCAGATGTGGGAAGCTAAGCAGGGTCGGCCCTGGTTTGTATTTGGATGGGAGACCACAAAGAAACCCAGAGTTGCTTCACAGGGGCAGGCAAAGGCAAACCACCTCCGTTTGTCTCTTGTGGTGAAAGACCCGGTGGGGTCATCACAAGTTGGCTGCAACTCACTGGCAGTTTCCACCACCACCATCGCGTAAGAGAGTAATACTGCTGATCTACCTCTCAGGATGGTTGTAAACATTGTGGAGACTCAGTATGTGGAACTCCTCAGAGTACTATACAAGCGCTCGCCCTTGTTATTGGAACTGCAGGCCGTACATCGTGCTAAGAGTCTGGTAACCAAGCAACTCTTTTACGCTACAAATGGGATGCAACATTTGTTGTTGTTATTCCCCCCCCTCCCTTCCCTATTTTCCTTGAAAAACAAGCCAGAAAACACATTAGTGTGCACGAGAAATTGTACAGGCGTACTAAAGATGGTCTCCTCCAGAATGATGGAATTCGGGTGTTCCCACACTGCATCCCAAAGTCTTTTATTTGTTCAGTTGTCCTCTTGAGTCTCATCAGCTGCAGTGGCCCAAACAATAAGGGATCCTGTGGCAATCTTTGAAGATTATCTAGCTCCCATGCAATGCTGGGGGGATATGTGTTTGCAGGGGTCATTTCCTGCAGGAGCGCACAGGAGCGGAGCTCCGGCAGTAAAGAACCCAGGGGGCGGGCACATGCAACAAGCCCCCACTGGGCCCTCCGGCCCAAAACAGTCCAGTGGCACCTTTAAGACCAAGTTTTATTCAGGTGCCTGAGCGGTGGGTATTGCCTTCTGACACACTTCCAGTGATGTCAGGGGGTGTAGCATATGCAAATAAGTTATGCTAAGGAGCTCCTGCACCTCTTTTTCTTCGAAATGACCCCTGTGTGTTTGCATTCTTATACATGCAGCCAAGCTGTAAAAAGAAGGCACGGGGAGGGACAATATTGATCGGTGCTGCAATGCTGGGAGGAATAACTTTCCTCCCCCTGCAAAATTTCATTGATCAGAAATGGTCTCAACATCAGAGAATCATAGAGGTGGAAGGCATCTCCAGGGTCATCTAGTCCATTCCAACCCCTGCACCGGCAGGAAATTCACAAATACCTCCCCCTCCACACCTGCGTCAGGCTATTGGGGACGCTCCCCCTTCCTTAAAGGGCCAGCCTCACAAGATTTTTTCGAGAAGATTTTTGAGGAGGAGACTGGATTTACACCCCGCCCTTCGCTCCTGGAGTCTCAGACCGGCTTACAAACCCCTTCCCCTCCCCACAACAGACACCCTGTGAGGTAGGCAGGGCTGAGAGAGCTTTCCAGAACTGTCCTTGAGAGAACAGCTCTGACGGAACTATGGCTTGCCCAAGGTCACCCAGCAGCTGCAAGTGGAGGCGTGGGGAATCAAACCCGGTTCTCCCAGATTAGAGTCTGCACACTTCACCACTACACCAAACTGGCTCTCAATGGTGGGGGGGGAGCATGTACATGGCCCCTGCTTCTTCTCAAAAGCATTTAAATGCTTTTGAGAAGAAGTGGGGGATGGCACACACACCCCTCTCCCTCCCGCCTGCTCCCCAGGAGGGGAGGGAGAGGGGTGGCCATTGGTGGTCAGGATTGGGGGTGGATTGGAGCTGACATAAAAACAACGGCAGCTGCACCAGAATTTTTTTTTTTTTTTTTGGCCTCACAAGCCACAAAATCCTGGCTACGGGCCTGCTTCTCGGACATCTTCCAAGGATGAAACATGCCATAGCAGACCCTGATGGTGTAGGAGGGCAGGGGGGTGACAGGATCAGTGGGTGCCCCCTGCCTTGAGGGCCCTGGGCAATCATACAGCTGTGCCTAGGGGATGGGTTGGGCTCGGCTGCGCAGGAAGCTTCCTGGTGGATTGTTGCTCTTCACCTCAATGCAACAATATCCCTTCAAGGTCATTTGTCCTTGGAGATTAGATCCCTTGTACCAAACATTCCACAGGGCTGCTCTACCCTAAACATAACCAACAGTAGCCAAATAGTGCTAGATTAAGGAGCTGCGGTGGCTCAAGTGGTTAAGATGCTGAACTGCAGGCTGTGGAAGGTCGGTAGTTCAGCAGTTCGAGACCCGAGTGTGCCGCGTGACGGAGTGAGCTCCCGTCTCTAGTTCCAGCTCCTGCCAACCTAGCCGTTCAAAAGCAAGAAATTGCAAGTAGATAAATAGGTACCACTTCGGTGGGAAGGTAACAGCGTTCCTTACGCCTTGGTGTCTAGTCATGCCGGCCACATGACCACGGAAACGTCTTCGGACAACGCTGGCTCTTCGGCTTTGGAACGGAGATGAGCACCGCAACCCTAGAGTCGGATTCGACTGGCTTGCAAGCAAGGGAAACCTTTACCTTTATTCCTGCATTGCACGTTGTGATCTCGGTCTCCTGGAAGTGTTGGTTTTTATGGTGCCATTAGAGCCTCTGTTTGAATTTATCATCCAACGATTTCCTCCTTCCAGCTCAGTTGAAACATGCATGTGTGTCTTTTCTCTCTCTGTTATTGTCGGTGTCGCAAGCAAAGAGAGAGTTCTGTGGCACCTCTTCTTTTAACTGTGCCTGTTTTTAAATGTTACAATATATATTTTAAAGTCTGTTTGTGGATCCCGCGTTCCTGAATACAGTTACTTGGGTTTAAATCTCATCGATTTCTGCATAAGCAAGGGTCCTCTGAGTCCCTGCAGGTCCCCTCGGTATTGTTCAATCCCTTTTCTGCTGTGCTTCTCTAGAGCGAGCGGTCCTGTTTTCCAAGACATGCTTCTGATAAAGGATCGATGATAAACCTTGACTGGGATTCAGTCAGCACTGGATTATGGATTAATCAATCAGGATTAATCGATCCTCTATGGGCGGCGGGGTTTGAACGGCTCTAAGTGAATATTGCTGCAGCTATTTTATGAGCAAGATTATCCGAGGCTCCCATGCAGAAATATTCTTCTGCATTTTAAGTGAGGAACAACCACAAAAATACTTAAACCGAATTTGGCCTAGAGTTCTGGTGCAGAGTATGTCAGTTGCTTGCAATCTCTTGTTTGTAGCGGTACGTCACTGGGAAGATGTGTGAACATCTAATGATACTGTTCAGTGCCCTTTAAATGAACCATTGGTGAACTCTGCTCTTTTTTTTATGAATCAGTGGTGTGAATTTTTTCGCTGGGAAATGCTAGGAATAGGCGGTCCATGACTCATTTAGAAATCAGCTGTGTTAGAGCTACTTCAGTCCTGCAGGCACTCATGTGGTCCAGTCTTCTCAGGGAAAGGGCTGTACCACGATAAACGGAAGATAGGTTTCTCGTTTTGGAGTTCCACTCCTGCCATGGGAAAATGTTGCTTTGTACGGCCTTCTTGTTGACGGGTAAACTTTCCATGTAAAAGAAAATTTGGACGCCTCCCACCACTTGCCTTCTGAGCTGGTATAGTCCTTTCAAGGGACTGTCCCATGTGGGTGAGTAGATGCTTGAATTGGATCTGAGAGCGTAGGAGCCAACTGCATCTTGCCTCTTGTGGCAGCAGTCGATGAGGGTGAGGCTGTGGCTCAGTGATGGAGCACCTGCTTTGCATACAGAAGGTCCCCGGTTCAACCCCCAGCATTTCCTGTTATAAAAGAATCAACTAGTAGGCAATACAGAAGCCTTGAGACTGAGACCCTGGACAGCTGCTACCAGCCAGAGTGGACAATTCTGCTTTTGACAGACCAGCGGTCTAACTTGGTTTAAGGCAGCTTCAGACATTTCCGCCAAAAGTCCATCCTAGGGTCTCCCAGGGACAATGCTTGCCTAATATCTGCCATACTGATCTTCAGGGCGTGTCAGTCTAAATACAGCCCTGGATAGCCCAGGCTAGCCCAATCTTGCCAGGTCTCAGAAGCTGAATAGGATCGGCCCTGGTTAGGAGGAGTAGTAGTAGAAGGAGGAGGAGGAGGAGGTGATTGGATCTATATCCCACCCTTCGCTACCAGAAGGAGTCTCAGAACAGCTTACAACCTCCTTTCCCTTCCCCTCCCCACAACAAGACACCCTGTGAGGTAGGTGGAGCTGAGAGAGCTCTGACCGAAACTGCTCTTTTTCAAGAACACCTCTGACAGAACTGCGGCTTGCCCAAGGTCATCCAGCAGGTGCAAGTGGAGGAGTGGGGACCAGTGTTCCCTCTAAGCTGAGTTAGTGTGAGCTAGCTCACAGTTTTTTAGCCTCTGGCTCACACATTTTTGTCTTAGCTCAGGAAGGATGGCTCCAGATCGAGCTAATTTATGCATCAGCCAGATTGCTCGCTCACAACTTTAATGCCAGCAGCTCACAAAGTAGAATGTTTGCTCACAAGACTCCACAGCTTAGGGGGAGCACTGGTGGGGACTCAAACCTGGTTATACCAGATTAGAGTCCGCGCACTTAACCACTACACCAATTTGAAAGGGCAACCTCCAAGGAACACCAGGGGTGTGGCACAGAGGCAGGCAATGGCAAACCACCTCTGAAATATCTCTTGCCTTAAAAACAAGTCTAGTTCACCACCTAGTGGTGCATAACACTAAAAGAGCTAGAACTTCTGGCTGCCAGACCATCTCCAGATCTCCTGGCTATACTACACACACTGCTGTACGATGATTAATTGATTAAATACGTGTTTATGTTGCCCTTGAGCTGAGGGTGGTATGGATGGTCCTCTTCCTCCTCCAGTTTGTCCTCACAGCAACCTGGCATGGTGTAGGGGATGGAATGTTGGACCAGGATGCTGGGAGGCCTGGGTTCGCATCCTTACTGCTCTTGTGACCTTGCTGGGTGACCTTCGGCCTTTCACGATCTCTTGGCCTGGCAGGATTGTTGTTATGAGAAAATGGAGGACAAAGTTGTCTTGAATTTAAAAGTAAGCCAATTTTATTTTGGGCTCATAGTAATGATGAAATTATTCCAGTTTCTAAAGAAATCCCCCACATTCCTGGAACAAGAGGCTACAGGTGTCCCAGAGTCTGAGTGGGGATTTGAACCCAGGTCACCGCAACACCCATGCATTTAACCACTATGCAACACCGCCTTTGGCCAAGGTGTGCACGTCTCCTTGGGACAATATATTGGGAGCCCCCTTGAGCTCCTTGGAGAGAGAATGGAATAAAAATGGTTGGGTAGATGAAAAATTGAAACATCACCAGATGCAGATTAAACAGGAGTTGGGCGACTAAAACAGGCTTTGTTTGAGGGAGATCACCACAATCCTCAACAACATGGGGAGCACAGAAGATGGTTACAGTGGTGGCTTATTAAGAACATCAGAAGAGCCCTGCTGAATCAGCCCAGTGGTCCATCTAGTCCAGCATCCTGTCTCACACAGTGGCCAACCAGTTCTTCTGGTGGGCCGATAAACAGGGCATGGAGGCCGAGGCCTTCCCCTGTTGTTACCTCCTGGCACTGGGACTGAGGCTGACTGCCCCTGAATGTGGAGGTTCCCTTTAGTCACCATGACCAATAGCCACTGATAGACGTCTCCCCCATGAATCTGTCTAATGCCCTTTTAAAGCCGCCAAAGGAACGTTAGAAGAGCCCTTCTGGATCAGAACAGTGGTCCATCTGGTCCAGCATTCTGTCTCACACAGTGGCCAACCAATTCCTCTGGAGGGCCAACAACAGGACATAGAGGCTGAGGCCTCCATTAAAACGTAACAGCCCTGCCGGATCAGACCAGGGGTCCATCTAGTCCCGCACCCAGCCTCACACAGTGGCCAACCAGTTGTTGGGGAAGAGGGGGATGACTCACTGTGTAGAGACAGCTCTTTCTCGAAGACGTCTTCTTTGGAATCCGTTCCCGTACGGCAAATAAAATCCATGGCTGTTGAAGCGTTTCCCTTGTTGCATTTGGAAGCCAAGAAGCATGAAACGACAGCGCTCGAAAGTTGTTCTAACCTTTTGAGGAATATTATGTCTCCAAGTACCCTCTGCAGTAAATGCAATGTCAATAGAGTTCTCGCACATGGAATGAGGTTTCAGCTGTCTCTCCTTCCCCCCTTGCCCTCCGGTCCAGACTGTCGCTCAAAACCGTTCAGAGCGATTAAAACGCCCACCAGAGGAGCAGCGGAGTTCTCAAATATGCCGGCCTTATGAACCGGTGGGGTAAAGGATAACAAGGAATGTGGCCAAAGGTAACTTTGGAATCTGCTCTCTATCTGCTTCTTCGCCTCCCCATAACTGAACTGTAATGTATTTTTTTTGTTATTTATAATATTTATATCCCACCTTTCCTCATTGTTCATGGCTGCTTACAATACAATGATATGATTATTCAGTAGCGGGGTATGTTAAAAATGTATCTTTAACACTCATATCCTGCTCCTCTTCTCTAAGAGTTCAGGGTAGCTTATATGGTCCTCCTCCCTTCCATTTTGCCTTCACAACAACCCTTTGAGGTAGGTTAGGCTGGGAGAGAGGGAGCGACTGGTCTGAGGTTACCCACCGAGCTTCTTGGCTGAACGAAGATTGGAACCCAGATCTCCGAGCCGCTAGCTGGACACTCCGAACTCCTGTCACCCACCATGTAGTTGCTTCTTTGCTTTTTGAAACCTGCTTTCCAAGAAATCGTTTGCTCCCAGAGTGGCTCGCGGTGTAGGCACAGTGAAGAATTCACTGGTCTCCTGTTCTCCTGGCTGGAGATTGGGAACCCAAATGTATTTGTGTGCTGAGAGCATGACGCAGTTATTTGGCCTTGGCAGAAGACGGGAATGATCAGGGAGAGCGGCTGTTAGAAAACACATTCCAAAAGGATGCTTGACTGCTTGTAACTTTCCCTTACGTGAGGGAGAGAGGAGGGGGGGGGAACTAGAAACTAGAAGCTTATAAATAAACGCTGGGAAGCCGAGAGGCTTCAGTCAGTTCCTGCAGACTTGTGTCCTGTCTTCTTTGAACCCCGGCAAACTACATCGTGGGAAGTGAAAACCAATCGGAATGACCATTAGCGTGGAATTCAACCGGTTCCTCTGGGAAGGGATTCTCTGCTGAGCTGGATCAAGGCATGAAGCTCTGCTGTCTCTGGATCAAGGCATGAAGCTCTGGCCCACTGGCAGCTAGGGAGAGGGGAGCTCTGGGCCAATGTGCATCCAGGCATGATGGAGAAGTCCCTGGCTGCTTCCTGACATTTGCTGGTGACAGTGGGGGCCTGGAGGGCGGGGGGGGGGATTCTCAGATGGAGCTGAATCCAGGCATGGCAGAAGGATGAAGAAAGGTTAAAGCGCTTGGGGCTCTTTAGCTTGGAGAAACGACGGCTGAGGGGTGACACGATCGAGGTTTACAAGATGATGCGTGGGATGGGATAGAGCAGGTCGAGACAAAAAGCCCTTTTCTCCCTTTCTCACAATACAAGAACTCGTGGGCACTCCATGAAATTGGGTTAGAACAGATAAAAGGAATTGCGGCTTCTAGTGTCCTGGCCCCACTGCTGGACCTCCTGATGGCACCTGGTATTTTTGGCCACTGTGGGACAGAGTGTTGGACTGGATGGGCCACTGGCCTGATCCAGCATTGGCTTCTCTTATGTTCTTATGATGTCTGGCCACTGCTTGTGCTCCCTCCGTTCTTGTTTGTGGCACCTTGAGGAAAAGAAACTGTCATCTGCTGTGCATCCAGACATGGTGGAGAGGTGCCTGACTGCTTCCGGACATTTGTTGATGACAGTAGGAGGCTGGGGGGATTCGCAGCCGGAGCTGAACCCTGGCACGGCAGAAGGATGTCTGGCCACTGCTTGTGCTCCCTCCGTTCTTGTTTGTGGCACCTTGAGGAAAAGAAACTGTCATCTGCTGTGCATCCAGACATGGTGGAGAGGTGCCTGACTGCTTCCGGACATTTGTTGATGACAGTAGGAGGCTGGGGGGATTCGCAGCCGGAGCTGAACCCTGGCACGGCAGAAGGATGTCTGGCCACTGCTTGTGCTCCCTCCGTTCTTGTTTGTGGCACCTTGAGGAAAAGAAACTGTCATCTGCTGTGCATCCAGACATGGTGGAGAGGTGCCTGACTGCTTCCGGACATTTGTTGATGACAGTAGGAGGCTGGGGGGATTCGCAGCCGGAGCTGAACCCTGGCACGGCAGAAGGATGTCTGGCCACTGCTTGTGCTCCCTCCGTCCTTGTTGGGGGCACTGTGAGGAAGAGAAACTGTCATCTGCTTTGCATCCGGGCATGATGGAGAGGTGCCTGGCTGCTTCCGGACGTTTGCTGATGGCCTTACGGATGGCAGTGAGGACCTGGAGGGCTGGGGGGGGGCTCTCAGCTGGAGCTGAATCCAGGTGCAGCAGAGGGTGGTCTGGCTGCTGCTTATGCTCTCTCTCTCTGTCCTTGTGGATGGTTCTTGGAGAAGCGGAACTGTCAGCTGGAGCTGCATCCAGGCATGCTGAAGAAGTGCCTGGCTGCTTCCGGGCTCCCTCTGACTGCCTTATTCATGGCAGTGGACGCCCGGAGGGATGGGGAGGCCTCCGTTGAAGCTGGACCCAGTTATTTTTTAAATTTGATTTGATTTATTTAGAACATAAGAACATAAGAGACGCCAATGTTGGATCAGGCCAAAGGCCCATCCCGTCCAACACTCTGTGTCACACAGTGGCCAGAAATACCAGGTGCCATCAGGAGGTCCAGCAGTGGGGCCAGGACATTAGAAGCCCTCCCACAGTTGACCCCCCCCCAAGCACCAAGAAGACAGAGCATCACTTGCCCCAGAGCCCCTATCTATACCTTGTGGCTAATAGCCACTGATGGACCTCTGCTCCATATGCTTATCTAATTTTTTGATTGTTATCCCGCCCTCCCGGCCAAGGGCGGCTTACAGAAAGAAGATAAAATTCCGACAGTACATATAAAATCACAACACCAATTAATATAAATACAGTGTTAAAAACCTACCCAGATGCTTCCTGTTTCCTCCTTAATGGTCCCATCAATAGCAGTTGAAACACAGGAGAAGGGCTCTCAGGGGGAAGGGGGTCCGGGCATGAATGCTTTAATCTTGGCATAGCCTGTGCGTTGCTGGTGTAAAGCAAACGTTGGATTATTTAGCATAGGCGCAGGAGTCTCCAACCTTTTTTGAGCCTGTGGGCAGCTGTGGAATTCTGACCCTGGAGGGTGGGGACAGTCACAAAATGGCTGCTGCGGGAGGCGGAGCCGGCCACAAAATGGCTGCCACAGCTTACACACAGTAAAGATGCTTGTGTTGTGGTGCGGGCTTTTGCCAAAGCAAAGTTTTACAACAAGAAAGGTACAGCACATAGTAAAAAGTGGGGGGAAAACCTAGCAAAACAACTGTGTGCTGTATTTCCCACAACATATTCATAAAGGAGACTTCATTTAAAGTGTAATATATCTATTATATGAAGTCAATATGCCCATACAATCCATCGTAGGAAAGTACAGAGGCCAAAGAGTAAATATACAGAATTATATATAGAAAAGCTGGGTCCTGTAACATTGTAGTAACCTATAAGGGTGCTGGTTAGAGCTAGGGGAGACCTTGCCCAACACTGAAAGAATAGAAAAGCAGTACCTTGTAAGGATTCTCCGGAATGGTTCTTTGTTCCTGAGGGAGGACCAGAAGTCTGAAACACTGAGAAATTACCTGGGAAAAGTGTTGGACTGTCTATATATAATTCTGTATATTTACTCCTTGGCCTCTGTATTTTCCTATGATGGGTTGTATGGGCATATCGACTATATATAATAGATATATTGCACTTTAAATGAAGTCTCCTTTATGAATATGTTGTGGGAAATATAGCACAAAGCAAAGTTTTAATCAAATCTCAATGTTTTAATCAAATGTTTTCAATCAAATCTCCAACGGCCAGAAGGCTGGCGGGGCAAAGCCTAACCAGGCCCTACCCGGTTTTTACAAATGCTTGGTGAGTGCCAGAAAAAGTTTCAGCAGACGCTGTGGGCACCCTGTCGGGGACCCCTGATGTAGCGCCATTCCGAATTTCAAGGCTGTCCTCCAGTGCTGGAGGAACCAGCAACTACAATGATCCACCAGATCCTAACGATACAGCTTCACACAACTTCAGCCCCAGGAGGCAGTCTCTCCAAGGGGTGCCTAGAAACCATCCAAAGTTAATTTTAAAAGAAATTTCTTGCACTGCATGCATAACTTGGCAAGAAGATGCTTTTGGAGGATTGGAACTGCGGCAAGATAATATTTTTGTCCCAGGATGCAGTGACCTAACTAGGAGGGGCGGTGAAATCATCAGAAGTATTTATTGTTGTTGTTCAGTCGCACATTCGAGTCCGACTCTTCGCGACCCCCTGGACCAGATCACGCCAGGCCTTCCTGTCTTCCACCGTCCTCCGAAGTTTGCTCAATTTCATGTTCGTTGCATCTATGACACTGTCTAACCATCTCATCCTTTGCCGTCCCCTTCTTCTTTGACCTTCAGTCTTTCCCAGCATCAGGGTCTTCTCCAGTGAGTGCTCCCTTCTCATTTGGTGGCCAAAGTATTTGAGCTTCAGTTTCATTATCTGGCCTTCCAGGGAACAGTCAGGGTTGATTTCTTTGAGGATTTATTGCCTGGCTCTTAATCGGCGGGTGGTCTTGTATGAGGAGAGACAGTCCTTTAGGTAGGTTGCCGTGAGTTTAAGAGCTTTGGCACTTTGGCTATGTATAAAGGTGCACATCCTCTGTGCTGTCGAAACGATGCCCTAAATCTGCTCGTGGGCAAAGTCGGACGTGAGCCTTGTTCAGTCATTCAAAGTGTGTGCGATTAATTAGAGGGAAGCGTGAGCATGACTGCTGACCCGGCTTTCTCAACCAAGATGTTTGCACAATTTGTTTGCACACCTGGATGATTTGGCAAATTGTCTGCAAACCACCGCTTGATCCTCCGCTTGATCCTCGTTTAGAATCCCGGCTTGAGAGCGAGGAGCGAAACCCCGCCACCGTGTCAAAGCGCCACGATTCAGACATCCCGACAAATTGAGGTTAGGCCAGGGGTCCCCAACCTTTTCGGAGCCTGCGAGCCCCTTTGGGATTCTGACGCTGCGTGGTGGGCATGGCTGCAAAACAGCCGCTGCGGGGAATGGAGCCGGCTACAAAATGGTTTGGAGCTGCGGTGGCTCAAGTGGTTAAGACGCTGAACTGCAGGCTGTGGAAGGTCAGTAGTTCAGCAGTTCAAGACCCAAGTTGCCGCATGATGGAGTGAGCTCCCATCTCTGGTTCCAGCTCCTGCCAACCTAGTAGTTCGAAAGCGAGAAATTGCAAGTAGATAAATAGGTACCACTTAGGTGGGAAGGTAACAGCGTTCCGTGCGCCTTGGTGTTTAGTCATGCCGGCCACATGACCACGGAAACGTCTTCGGACAGCGCTGGCTCTTCGGCTTTGAAACGGAGATGAGCACCGCAACCCTAGAGTCGGATTTGACTGGCTTTCGAGCAAGGGAACCTTTACCTTTACCTTTTACAAAATGGTTGCCCCAGCTTACCCTGCAGTCTCACAGTGAAGTTCTTTAGGCTGCGGTGGCAGCTGCTGCCAAAGCAACATTTTTAAAAAATCTGCACAGTCCATCAGATCTCCAGTGGCCAATCAGAAGCCTTTCTGGGGGAAAGGCCCTCTTGGCCTTGCCCCCTCTCTAAAATCACTTGGCGGGCCCCAGAAGAGGTGTTGGCAGGCACCAGGGCTCCCATGTGCCCCATGTTGGGGACCCCTGGGTTAGAAGGAAGACTTTCTAAGCCAGGCAGTCTTCCTTCTTGGCTCTGTGCAAGCCTGCCAATCAACTGGTTTTGAGTTGATTGTGAACAAACCAGAGTTTGTTAGCTGTTGCAGATTCCTGGGTTGTATGGCCATGGTCTTGGCATTGTAGGACCCGACGTTTCGCCAGCAGCTGTGACTGGCATCCTCAGAGGTATAACACAGAAAGATGGAGTACTCTCTGCGTCAAGGTGAGAAGAAAAATGGTAGGCACTAGGCAGGTAATTTATATCTACTCAGGAAGGTGGGGTAAGGCTGAGTCGTTATCTTGTAGGAGTTCCCCAGAGTTTGGGGCACAAACCAGAGTTTTTCTGTTACCTCCAAATACAGGCTAAATTGTATCAACATGAGTTGTTTGAATAAACATCAACGTGACCTGTTTGAATAAATTTACAATTTCCATTTCATCCCTTACACTAGTGACATTTTAATCCCATCTTCCTTTGGTGGATCCTTTTGGACTTTTTGCATGGACTTACCTATTCTGTAATGTTTGAGCTTTTTATGTACTTCGACTGAAGAGCTTTGCTCTCTTACTTAATCAGGTCATCCCATGGATGTTTTCTCTTTTTCTTGTTCTGTCTCTGGGTTCTTGTGGGACTTTCTTTATATAAGTGACTAAGCATCCTCAAGAGGCAGGCCATAGAGCTGAACCGTCGGTGTGCATGTGCGTGATCGAGAGCATTGCGAAAATCAGGTTCTTGCTCCTGCACACACAGCCTGTGCATATTCATTTGCACATGTATAAGGTTGTCTGCAGATGTGTGGGGGAAAGAGAGTAGGTTGTTGTTTTGCTAGCAAAGAGAAGGACCAAAGAAAGTGTAAATGGCGCTGCTAATGATGGTTTATGATAAGTTTACGATAAGTAAACCAAGGCCATTAGAACTTCTTAAGTCGACTCCAGATAATAGCTGATTTCTAGTCTTCCTGCAGTGTGCGTGAAAAGCTTGTCAATATGTAAACGCTCCACAACAAGGCCCCAAGACAGTGGCAAGCAGTTGAATCCTCATCTAAAATCTGCATCAAATTATCGCAGGGGGAATAATCCCAGTAATTGAAGTCATCAGGATTGGTTTAATCTCCAAGTCAATAAGTTGCCATTTAAACCCTGCTGTTGAGGTCAGAGGAAAGGATGATTCTCTCCCATAAGGGATGCCTGTCGGTCCTCAGAAAAGCGGGCTTCTTCAGCCTGTTGGGATGGTGCACGTTAAAACAACGTTGCATCTGTTTTGTGGTTTTGACTAAATCTTATTTGCCTGCTGCACTGATTTCACAATGTGTTGCCTCTTGTTGTTGTTGTTGTTTTTGCACCCATAAGATCTAGAACAGGGGTGTCGAACTCATTTGTTACAAGGGCCAGATCTGACAGAAATGTCATGTTGGGCCAAACCAGTTGTGTCATAAAACATAATGGCAGGTACCAGAGGTAGAAGAAGAGAAGAGATTGGAGTTATACCCCGCCCTTCACTTGGAGTCTCAGAGCGGCTTACAAACTCCTTTCCCTTCCCCTCCCCACAACAGACACCCTGTGAGGTGGGTTGGGCTGAGAGAGCTCTGACAGAAACTGCTCTTTTTCAAGAACAGCTGTGCCAGAGCTTGTGACTGACCCAAGGTCACATCAGCAGGTGCAAGTGGAGGAGTGGGGAATCAAACCCGGTTCTCCCAGATTAGAGTCTGCACACTTAACCACTACACCAAACTGGTAAGGACAGCAGCTAGTAAGCTTCGAGTTGGTGTATCCTCACCGCAAGCTCTCGTGCTGGGAGGGAGGTGCAAAGGAAAACCCACATGGGTGAACTGGACGGCCAGCGGTGCAGCACTGGGCAGACACTCCTACACTGCTTGACTGGTGCAGACGAGGTTGTTCCGCCATGCTAAAGCCACAATCAGGGTGACTCCGCCCACTCTCCCCTGAGCTCTCCGCCCACTCTCCTATTCCCTCCCTTACACTAGTTGCTTGTGGGTTGCATAAAAGCCCTGGGTGGGCCGGATCCAGCCCCTGGGCCTTATGTTTTAGGTTTTTTAAAATGAAAGTTGAGATTCTTGGGAATTTAAATTCTTTATCCAATATTTAATGTTACTGTACCATAGAAACTGTGAGAGACACATAGCCCAGGTCACAAAGTGTTTGTGTGGAGAGGGTTATAAGGGTGATAATGTGCAAAGGAAGAAGGAATCTTTCCAGGCTCAGTTTATTGTACAAGGATGGAGAAAGCCGCAGCTGCCAAAATCCCACAGGTGTTTGCAGTACGGGGCCGTGTCTTCCTTCAGATTTGCTCTGTCTAGTAGATATTGGTAGTTAGTAGGTATTGGATGAACTTGTAACACCGTTCTGAGTTCATGGCAGTTGTGAAATTGGAACCAGGGGTCGATCTGTCCACAGTGTAACTGGCTCCACCATACCCACTGAAATGCCTAATTTCTAACTTCCATTGATTTCAAGTGCAATTACTTACGTGTAAGAGTGCAGAAGGGTCAAACCTTGAAATAATCAGCTCATTCTTCTGGGAGTACTTTCAACAAACAGCTTTGTCTTGCTATTTTTTCAAACTGTGAACTATGTCAGTATTAGACCCATTGTACAGATGGCATCGCTGAGGGTGAGAGAGCTTGGCTTGCCTGGAACCAAGTAATGCATCCAGGGCAGTGATTGGCATTGGAACCCCCATCTCCTAAACACATGTGCCAAACTAGATCTTACAGCATCATTGGGGATGTCATTGCTGTTTTACTGGTGGAATCCTCTCACTTTAAAAAAGCTGTGGGGGCTTGATCCTGCTTGGGATTGTGGTGCAGGAGGAGAAGGGTCTCCTATTTCCCCCTGGGGAGGCCTTCCTCTATCCTGCACCCTGGTCCCAAGCATTTGTAAAGTGAGGGAATTCTGGTGGTAAAATGGCGGCACTGTCCCCTGTGTGTCCTGAGCACTGTTGGAATAAGCAAGGTCTATCGTCCATAGATAGAGAAGATTACAAGAACATCCTGCAGGGGGCAGCAGAGAGGACAACTAGTTAGCATAGTGAGAATAGGGACTTCCTTCTATTTTCAGATAGTCTCCTTCCCCTCTCCTGATTGGCTGAGTTAGGACTCCTTCGTGCTCCTGCTGAGAACTATTAGTCTGCTGAGCCTCTCCTAGGCTGTTATCGCACACATACACACACACACACGATAATGTGCTTTCAATCCACTTTCATTGCACTTTCCAACTGGATTTTGCCAGTTCACACAGTAAAATCTAGTTGGAAAGTGCATTGAAAGTGGTTTGAAAGTGCATTGTTTAGTGTGTGTGATTGCAGCCCTAGCTAGTTAGACAGTTAGACTTATCTTTCCTCCTTCTTACAAAGCTTTTCCCTTCTTAGGTCCCTGCCACATGGCAGGGAAAAGGACGGCTGAACTGCGGCTAATCTGAGCTGCACCAAAGTTGAGACGCCGCGGTGGGATCCCACGGATCCCCCGAGCCACGGCGCATCGCTCCCCGGCACGATCAGATGCCAGGGAGGAAGAGTCAGATGGGAGGGGGAGTCTTCCGAACTGCGCATGCTCGAGCATGCGCAGTACGCCCGGGGGCCGGGATGCGCCGGCGCAAGGACGCGCCGCCCGATCCCACGGCTTGGCTTGAGGCGCTCTACTGGAAAGAACCACCTAGGTAGACAATCCACAGGTATTCAATAGTTTTCGCAGAAGGCAATTTTCTTTTCTCCACACTCTGCAAAGTTACATGCAACAAGCTGAGCTATGAAATGATGAAGACATCTGATTGTCGATGTAAGAAGAAGTTCTCACGAAACGGAACATACTCCGGAGAATGTTGTCCATCACCATCTGTTATAAAAAGAAAACTACTGTTATTTTTGAGATATAGATTGTATTTTTGTATACTTAATGGACTGAAGAAAATTTAAGAATATATGTATGCACATTTGCAGTATTCTTGTTATTATTTTTGACTCTGTATACTGCAACCCTGGATTTGTTATAATGTTGGATCAGGCCAAAGGCCAATCCAGTCCAACACTCTGTGTCACACAGTGGCCAGAAATACCAGGTGCCATCAGGAGGTCCACCAGTGGGGCCAGGACATTAGAAGCCCTCCCACTGTTGACCCCCCCCCCAAGCACCAAGAAGACAGAGCATCACTTGCCCCAGAGCCCCTATCTATACCTTGTGGCTAATAGCCACTGATGGACCTCTGCTCCATATGCTTATCACTCAGCCCCACCCACCTCACAGGGTGTCTGTTGTGGGGAGAGGAAGGGAAAGGCTATTGTAAGCCACTTTGAGACACATGAGGCCTACTGGGTGACCTTGGACTAGCCACAGTTTTTTCCAAACTGTCTCAGCCCTACCTGTTTCACAAGGTGCCTGTTGTGAGGAGAGGAAAGGAAAGGCAACTGTAAGATGCTTAGAGACGCATGAGGCCTGCTGGGAGACCTTGGACCAGCCACAGTTCTCTCAGGACTCCCTCAGCCCCACCTGCTTCACAAAGTGTCTGTTGTGGGGAGAGGAAGGGAAAGGCGTCTGTAAGCCACTTAGAGACTCCTTAAGGTAGACAAAAGCGGGGTATAAAAACCTATTCTTTTTCTTCCTCATGGTTCCTTGTGTGTGAACGGCATTTCTGGTACAGGCAGCACACAGGCTTTCCTTCTCCCCATGCAGCAGAGAGTGGTCTTGGTGCAGTAGAAAACAGCAAGAGTCTTACACCTTACAAAAGTTGTGGCAGGGTAGGAGCTTTTGTGAGTCACCGCTCACTTCCTCAGATTCAGGAGGCGTGAGCAGTGACTCACGAAAGCTCCTCCCCTGCCCCAACTTTTGTTAGTCTTCAAGGTGGTACTGTACTCTTGCTCTTTTCTGCTGCTACAGACAGACTGACACGGCTACCCATCTTGGTCTTGATGGCATGCATTAGTCTGAACAGGGTGAGGAGCAATCCAGATGTGCTTCTAGCGGTCCAATTGGGGGATCTTTCTGTTGCTTTTCTGTTTTTAATAAGATCAGAGTTCCTCTGACTCAGCACTCTGTTTCCAGCAGGGAGTAGTCCGAGGCCTTTGGTAGGCTTATAAAAGAGGCTTAAATCTACCCCTCCTGGTTTATCACTAGCATCTAAGGATCAGAGGTAAACTGCCTGTGAACATGGAGGCTCCCTTTGCTCTCCGGCTGTAGTTAACTGCTGTTTCAGAACTGTCCTCTGCGACTTAAGGATCATGGTGACTCGAGAACGTGTGTTTAGAGAGCGATTGACCTTCTTTTTCTCTCCAAAAGGAGCTGGCTGTCAAATCCAGCTTTTAAAATATACAGCTTTTTCCCCTCTTTTTGCCATGTGCGTACGTGAAATTCTTCGCACGGGCACTCCTCCGGGAGACTTTGCTTACAGACCTCAAGGAAGCGATGCACATCTTTTCGGAAGCGGTTTGATCTTCAAAGCGGGACTGGGTTCCCATAGCAGACGGAAAGATTGGCTGCAGCAATGCGATCTTCGACTTGACAGACGGGCGCTGCTCCGGCTTCATCGCTCTTAGGAGCGTGTGTGAGCGTGTATTTATATCGCCCTGACGGGGTGGCCCAGGCTAGCCCGGCATCATCTCATACACTGAGCAGGCCAGCTCTGGTTAGTATTTGGATGGGAGACCACCAAGGAAGTCCAGAGTTGTGGAACAGGGGCAGGCAACGGCAAACCACCCCTGCTCGTCTCTTGCCTTCCAAACCCTATGGGGTCGCCATAAGTCAGCTGCAACTTAAGAACAGAAGAACATAAGAGAAGGCAATGTTGGATCAGGCCAGTGGCCCATCCAGTCCAACACTCTGAGTCACACAGTGGCCAAAAATACCAGGTGCCATCAGGAGGTCCAGCAGAGGAGCCAGGACACTAGAAGCCCCCCCCACACTGTCCCCCCCCAAGCACCAAGAATACAGAGCATCCCTTGCCCCAGACTGAGAGTTCCTATCTAATAGTAAAGGTAAAGGTTCCCTTGCTCGAAAGCCAGTTGAATCCGACTCTAGGGTTGCGGTGCTCATCTCCGTTTCAAAGCCGAAGAGCCAGCGCTGTCCGAAGACGTTTCCGTGGTCATGTGGCCGGCATGACTAAACACCAAGGTGCACGGAACGCTGTTACCTTCCCACTGAAGTGGTACCTATCTATCTACTTGCAATTTCTTGCTTTCGAACTGCTAGGTTGGCAGGATCCTATCTAATACCTTGTAGCTAATAGCCACTGATGGATTTCTGCTCCACATTTTTACCCAATTCCCTTTTGAAGCCGTCCATGCTTGTAGCCGCCACCACCTCCTGTGGCAGTGAATTCCAAGTGTGAATCACTCTTTGGGTGAAGAAGGACTTCCTTTTATCCGTTCTAACCCGACCGCTCAGCAATTTCATGGAGTGCCCACGAGTTCTTGTATTGTGAGAAAGGGAGAAAAGGACTTCTTTCTCGACCTGCTCTATCCCATGCATAATCTTGTAAACCTCGATCCTGTCACTTGATGGTGCTTTCTACCACCAGCTCTATATTAATATTTGCAAAGTAGATGTGATGACAAGAGATCTTGTCCTCTTGACATGATGTCTTGTCCTCCTCCCCTTCCTCATAGGGTGCTCAGGGCAGCGAATGTGAGTCTCCTTTCCCCAGTTTTATCCTCACAACAACCCCGTGGAGTAGGTTTGGCTGAGACTTTGGTGCTGGCTCCCCCAAACTGGTGAGCTTCATGACCAAGTGGGGCCTTGAACCAGAGTCGCAGAGTGTTAAGTTGGAAGGGACCGCAGAGGTCATCTAGTCCAACCCCCGCTCAGTGCAGGAATCTACAACTAGGGCACCTGATGGCTGTCAGTCCTCTACTTAAAGAGCTCCCCTGAAGGAGGCTTGTCCGCCTCTCAGCTGAAATCCTGTGCCCCAGTCTCTGCATTGCATTAGTGCGTCGCTGTGGCTGAGTAATGGGTTACCTTAAAAGGAGGGCAGGGAGGGGGTGATTTTTAAGAATGAAAGGGGAGTGAATGGGACCCCCCCTCCACCTTCTGCTTGCTTCTCACTTCCCTTTGCTGACCCCAAAGGAGACTTTTCTCCCAAGGGGGTTCATTTCCATTCCAATTTTCATGGAAACCAGAGAAGGGAAACAGGCTGTAGGAAGGCGGCACGGCCCCATTTTAAAATTCACACTCTCACACACACCCCGTGCGCACAGATCTCATGTGCTCCCATCACAGTGCAGTTTAAGCAAAGGGTTCGCCTTGGATGCATTGTCTTCCTCACCTTCCTTTATGGAGCTCAGGAAAATGAACATGGTTTCCCAGCAGCCCAGCTTTATGTCCTGTGGCCTGGCTGAGAGATTACGGCCGGCCGCCCCCCCAACCAGTGATCATAAATGACTGAGTGGGGGCTTGGACCGGAATCACAGACTGTGAGGTTGGACTGGACCTTGGAGGCCATCTGGGAGAACCGGGTTTGATTCCCCACTCCTCCACCTGCAGCTGCTGGATGACCTTGGGCAAACCATAGTTCTGTCGGAGCTGTTTTCTCAAGGACAGTTCTCTCAGAGCTCTCTCAGCCCCGCCTACCTCACAGGGTGTCTGTTGTGGGGAGGGGAAGTGTTCTGTTTCGCGATGGAACCGTACTTGTGAAAGGGCTCGCTAGCAAACATGCGGAATAGCGTAGCTTGGAGCACATCACAATAGAAGGTTTGGATCCTAGAATGAACCAGTAGATTTTTCCAGATCCTAGGAGTAGCCAGTTGGTAAACAATACTCTGTAAATAGCCTATCGTGGGATGTGGGTGTGTGTGTTGGGTGTTTCATGAATATAAGCAGGGCTCTGACCCTGCAAGTTTGTCTTACTTTTTGAGCTGAAGCCACTTAATAAACATGAGCTAATAACTCTACGCGTCTGAACCCAGTACATTTCACTGGTGACGAGGATGGGATCCCGATGAGCGAGCCTGACCCGACCTCCGGCACCAACTCCGGCACCAGCGCCTCCAGTCCCCAGTTCCTCGGCAGGTCCGATCACCGACGCGGCCCCGGAACCCTCGACCCCACCAGCAGAGCCATGCCGCTCAAACAGCGAGCGGCGCCGCCCCGCTTATTTAAAGGACTTCGTCTGCTGAGAGGGAAGGGAAAGGAGTTTGTAAGCCGCTCTGAAACTCAGAGTAAAGGGCGGGGTATAAATCCCATCTCTTCTTCTTCTAGTCTGATCCCTTGTGGGATGCAGGAACACACAATCTGCGTATTCGTGGAGTTCTGGGATTAGAACACCAGCTGTGTCTTCTGTCCCGAAAAACAACTGTGGAAGCCAACATGCACTGGGGCCAGATTGCCGCTCAAGGTTTTAATTCTCCTTCCCCATGCTGTTTCCCTCTTTAGAGGGGCTGTGGCTCAGTAGAAGAGCCCGTACTTTCCATGCAGAAGGTCCCACGTTCAGTCCCCGGCACCGCCAGTCTAGAACAAACCAAAAGGGATCAGGCAAGTAGCTGATATGAAAGACCTGGAATGTTAATCCTGGAGAGCTGCTGTGGTCTGAGTAGACGATACTGGCCTTGATGGACAGAAAAGGGCAACTAGAATGATAAAGGGGTTGGAATACTTTTCCGGTGAAGAAAGGTTAAAGCGCTTGGGGCCCTTTGGCTTGGCGAATGACAGCCGGGGGGGTGACATGATCGAGGTTTACAAGATTATGCATGGGATAGAGCAAGTAGAGAAAGAGGTACTTTTCTCCCTTTCTCACAATGCAAGTACTAGCGGGCACTCAATGCAATTGCTGAGCAGTCGGGTTAGAACAGATAAAAGGAAGTCCTCCTTCACCCAAAGAGTGATTCACACATGTAATCCACTGCCACAGGAGGTGGTGGCAGCTACCAGCATGGACGGCTTCAAGAAGGAAATAGATAAGCATATGGAGCAGAGGTCTACCAGTGGCTATTAGGCACAAGGTATAGATGGAACACTGTGTCTGGGGCAAGTGATGCTCTGTATTCTTGGTGCTTGGGGGTGGGGGCTACAGTGGGAGAACATAAGAACATAAGAACATAAGAACATAAGAGACGCCAATGTTGGATCAGGCCAAAGGCCCATCCAGTCCAACACTCTGTGTCACACAGTGGCCAGAAATACCAGTGCCATCAGGAGGTCCAGCAGTGGGGCCAGGAGACCAGAAGCCCTCCCACTGTTGCCCCCCCCCAAGCACCAAGAAGACAGAACATCACTTGCCCCAGAGCCCCTAGCTATACCTTGTGGCTAATAGCCACTGATGGACCTCTGCTCCATATGCTTATTTAATTCCCTTTTGAAGCCGTCCATGCTTGTAGCACCCACCACTTCCTGTGGCAGTGAATTCCATGTGTTAATCACTCTTTTTTCAGTGAGTTTCAGGGAGGGCTTCTAGTGTCCTGGCCCCACTGGTGGACCTCTTGATGGCACCTGGTTTTTTTGGCCACTGTGTGACACAGGGTGTTGGACTGGATGGGCCATTGACATGATCCAGCATTGGCTTCTCTAATGTTCTTAATAGTCTGATTCAGTATAAGGCAGCTTCAAATGCCGCTCCCCGAGGCTTCTTGAAATCAGGGAGGGGAAAGAAGAGCTACCCCATCGCACCCGTCTTTCCCCCCTCCTGGACTTAAAGCGACCAGGGAGGGGGGATTCTGATGAGGGAAATGGTGGCGGTTTAGCCTCCCTTCCTTAGCATCCTGTCCCTAACCCATCTCACTCCCCTCTACAGTTGCTTCTCGGGGCCAAAAGGCACATCTGGATTTCCAGCTTGCATCGCGCACAGCTTGGCCCAGGGCTTCTCCTTGTCCTCCTGGGGGGAAACACGCCTTGGAAAGCCAGCGCTGGATAAGACTCAATGTCAGTTCCGCTTTGTTAGCCCGTCGTGGGCCTCTTTGCATGTCGGTTTCCCTCCGGTGCGTTTTCGTGCCAAGGGGAATGGAAACGTTTGCATTCGGAGCTCGTGGCCGGCAGAAGAATCTTTCCCTCGTCTGGCTCTCTGTTTCTGTACTCCAGCCTGAGCTCTCCCTAAAGAGCCAGGATTGCCAGTTGGCTTTTTTAAAAAAATTTTTGTTGTTCAGTTGCACAGTTGAGTCCGAGAGCCAGTTTGTTGTAGTGGTGAAGTGCACAGACTCTAATCTGGGAGAACCGGGTTTGATTCCCCACGCCTCCCCTTGCACCTGCTGGATGACCTTGGGCAAGCCATAGTTCTGGCACAGCTGTTCTTGAAAAAGAGCAGTTTCTGTCAGAGCTCTCTCAGCCCCACCTACCTCACAGGGTGTCTGTTGTGGGGAGGGTAAGGGTAAGCCGCTCTGAGACTCCTTCGGGTAGTGAAGGGCGGGGTATACATCCAATCTCTTCTTCTTTTTCTTCTCTTCTTTGCGACCCCATGGACCACATCACGCCAGGCCCTCCTGTCTTCCGTTGTGCTCCAGAGTTTCCTTAATTCTATGTTCGTTGCATCGATAACAGTGTCTCACCATCTCATCTGTTGCCGTCCCCGTCTTCTTTGACCTTCAATCTTTCCCAGCATCAGGGTCTTCTCCGGTGAGTGCTCCCTTCTCATTTGGTGGCCAAAGTATTTGAGCTTCAGCTTCAATATCTGGCCTTCCAGGGAACAGTCAGGGCTGATTTCTTTTAGGATTGACTGATTTGATCTCCTTGCAGTCCAAGGGACTCTCAAGAGTCTTCTCCAGCACCATAATTTAAAAGCAGCTATTCTTCAGCACTCGGCCTTCCTTATGGTCCAACTCTCACAGCCATACATGACTACTGGGAATACCATTGCTTTGACCATGCGGACTTTTGTTGGCAGGGTGATGTCTCTACTTTTTATCATGCTGTCTAGCTTTGCCATCGCTTTCCTCCCAAGGAGCAGGTGTCTTTAAATTTAATGGCTGCAGTCACCGTCTGCAATTTTTAAAAAAGAGAAAGCAAACCGCAGTTGCAGAATGGCACGGGAGGGTGGTGGAGTGGCTTGCAGGCGGCCAGGGCCCCCAATGCAGCGCCCTTACCCGCGCAGCCTTGAGCCTCTCCTGCTTCCTCCAGATGTGATCGGCTAGCCTGGTCCAGATCCCGAGGGACAGCGTCATTCGTTGGCTTTCCCATTGTGCATCATCCCCCCCCCCATCCTTCACTGCTCCTCAGACAATATGATTGTCTCCCCTGGAGGAAGTCAGACAGATTGCTGGAAAAGACTTCAGTGGCTGATTGTCCAGTATTTTGTGTCAGCTGTTCCTTGGGGACCCTGCTGGATGGCATCAAGGGTCATCATGGGCAGCTGCTGAGGCCCCGCGGCCTTGGGCGGGCCCGCTGCTCTACGCCAAGAGTGACTGCAGTCTGGCCTTTCTTTCTGGGTGATGCTGAGATTAGAATTGGGCCTCTGCCTAGAAGGATCGGGGCCACCCACGTTGCCTGCCTCCCTTTGGGATAGGTGCCACATTCCTCTCCGTTCTCTGCGGGTGTGCAGCAGGGACTCCGGTAGGCCACTGACTCCTATTTGCTCACCTGGAGCAGGAGACAGTTGCTAATCGCTGCAGCTGCCACCACCCCATGAGAGGGGGCAGCAGAGCCAAGAGGTGGCGGTCGCTCGCACCAGCAGCGGTTCTCCTGTCCAGGAGAGTCGGAAGCGAACGGGAGCATCGTTTCCTTAGCTGCCCTCTCCATCTGTGTAACAGCCCGTTCTGGGTGGGGGCCACTAGGACAGCATTTTTGCTGAGCCCCCCCCCCCCCAAAAAACAAACCCCTGTGATCTGTCTCTGATTGGTTAGCCATTTGTTTTGGGCACTAACTTTGTCATAGTGTGATGCAGCAGTGTTGGAAAGACCTTCGTGGCCAAGAGGGGTTTCGAACCCGGGTCTTGCCCTTTCTCAGGCTAGCCCAGTCCCATCAGATCCCAGAAGCTAAGCAGGGTCATTCCTGGTAGTACCTGGATGAGAGATTCCCCAAGGAAGTCCAGGGTTGCTATTCTTGTCCCTGAGGTAAGAGTGAACCCCGTTTGAAAGCTAGTTTTGCACAGGTCTTCCTTCTCTGATAAGGACTTTATTAAAACCTTCATAAGAACATAAGAGAAGCCAATGTTGGATCAGGCCAATGGTCCATCCGGTCCAACACTCTGTGTCACACAGTGGCCAAAAATACCAGGTGCCATCAAGGAGGTCCAGCAGTGGGGCCAGGACACTAGAAGCCCTCCCACTGTTGACCCCCCAAAAGCACCAAGAATTCAGAGTATCACTTGCCCCAGATTCCCTGTCTATACCTTGTGGCTAATAGCCACCGATGGACCTCTGTTCCATATGCTTATCTAATTCCCTCTTGAAGCCGTCCATTCAACATGCAGTTTAATGGCACAGATACAATTCAGAACTTCTGTTGTAGCGTCGTATGGCTGCAACTCTACACAGAGTCCATATAAAAAGTGGATGGAAGGGGCTGGTGAAAGGGGGTGCAGCTTGAATCGAGAGTCGTACAAAACTAACGAAGGAGTCGTGCTGGATAGCCCATGAAAACAGCCACCGGAAGCCGGCACAAGTTCACCAATGGGGGAGTGAAATAAGGTCACCTGACTGACGCTCTAGCGGGCAACCAGACCACACCAACCAGCATCCCCCAGATCTTAAAGGGACATTTGTCATTTCCGCATACACTGAATATATTCTCTCTGCTGGGGCAGTATCGCTGCTATGCAGAGGCAGGTGATGGCAAACCACCTGCTCTGACCTGGATAGCCCACACTGGCCCACCTGTGTCAGAACTCGGAAACCAAGTGGGGTCAGCCCTGGTTAGGACGTGGATAGCCCAGGGTAGCCCGATCCCATACGATCACGGAAGCTAAGCAGGGCCTACTTTGGCTAGTATATAGAAGGGCGACCTTCAAGGAATACCAGGGTTGTGACCAGTGCTCCCTCTAAGCTGTGGAGTCTTGTGAGAAAAAATTCTACTTTGTGAGCTACTTGGCATTAAAGCTGTGGGCGAGCGATTGGGCCACTGCATAAATTAGCTTGCTCTGGAGCCATCCCTTCCTGAGCTAAGACTAAAATGTGTGAGCCGGAGGCTAAAAAACCGAGCTAGATCACACTAACTCAGCTTAGAGGGAACACTTTCCACTGGCATCAAGTTGGGGACCCCCGGTCTACTCTGAAAGGGAGCGAAGGGAGCTTTGACTCTTGGAAGCTCACGCCCTGGGAATCTTGCCGGTCTTTGAAGTGCTGCTGGACTTGAGTCTTGCTCTTTTCTTGCAGTCCAACACATCTGAAACTACCTGACACAGAGGCAGACAGTGGCAAACCACCTCTGAAATGTCTCTTGCCTTAAAAACACGTCTAGCTCGCCACCTAGTGGTGCATAAGGCTAAAGAGCTAGAACTCCTGGTTGCCGGACATTCTTAGGATCTACTGGCTATTCTACACACAATGGCATACGATAATTATTATTAATTATTAGGACTTGGATGAGAGACCACCAAGCAAGTCTAGGGCTGCTATGGAGAGGCAGGCAATGGCAAACCGCCTCTGGACACCTCTTCCCTTGAAAGCTCGGTGGCGTCAGCTATTACTTGACAGCACTTCCCACCACCACCTCCTGGGTTTTGGTCCAGTATTTTTCACACTCAGACTCTCACAGATCACAACGAACTGTTTCTAGTAAAAGCCTCAAGCCCTGTACAACTGGTCGGGGGGGTGGGGCTATGGTTAGAAAGATATACTGCATTGGCCTTGAGTGCCCCTCTAATGGCAAAGTAAAACATTTAAAATAATGTAAGTTATTTAAAATGGCAAATTGGGACAGAGCCATCCAGAAAGAGAGAAACGTAAATACAGCCGAGAAATATATCCAGAAGAGAGGAACGTTGGTCTATAAAATGTTATATGGTAATAAGCTGTCTTAGAAACGTCGGCTGTGTCTCTTGGCCGTTCCCGTCCTGTGCTTTGCTACGGAGCCCCGATTTAAGATCTTGTTTGGAGCCAAATTACAATGCAGGCTAAATCAGGTTGACAAAGGGTTGGCTGGGAGCTTTTCAGACAGGCCTTGGTTTCTGTGGAAGCATTTTAATCCCGTATTTAGAGGGGAAGGGAGGGGACGTGGCTCCGTCTGGTGAGGAAGGCCACTTCCTTTTGAGCGGGGAGAATGGCGGCCCGCGAGATACGGTGCCGCCGCTTTGTCTCCAGTCCAGTGGGTATCGAGAGCTTGGCCTTTTGAATTTCTGTGGGTAGTTAAGCTAAATTATGCACGATAATGAGGCTTTGCTTTCAGTCAGCCTTCTGAAGCGGCGGGGATGGAAATCGGCGGGCTTTTCTCAGGAAAAGTGTTTCCCCGGTTGCCACAAAAGGCCACATTTTCACACAGACAAGCATTCGCTGTAGTGTGGGACCGATCTGGTATCTTGCAGATTTGGCCGTCTTTACCCACGGTAGGAGTGTTACGATGACAATTAGGTGATGTGGCAGTCCCAGAGAGGTCTCTCGTTCGTTCGTTCGTTCGTTCGTTCATTCATTCATTCATTCATTCATTCATTCATTCATTCATTCATAATCCATTCTTTAGATTTGTATCCCGCCCTCCCCGAAGGCTCAGGGCGGCTAACAAGGGCATAAACGCCTAATAAAACAATAAAAACAATATACACATACAATACAATATACAACATAATACAATCAATAAAATATCGGTGCTCCACTACTCGCTCCAATTCATAATTCAAGATGGTATTTTGCAGCTGTATATCAATCCAACGACCAGATATATGTCCCCACAGCCCTATCATCCACCAGGCACATCTCGCACCCCCGATGGTACCCGCACCAGCGGTGGTAAGAGTGCGGTGATGGAAAAAGCGTTGGTGGAATAATGGTGGCGGCGGCTCCTACTCGAAAGCCTGGCGGAAGAGCTCCGTTTTGCAGGCCCTGTGGAACTGCCCAAGGTCCTGCAGGGCCCGGATCTCTTCTGGGAGCTCATTCCACCAGGTAGGAGCCGCCACCGAAAATGCCCTGGCCCTGGTCACAGCGAGTTTGATGTTCCTGGGGCCTGGAATGTCCAGGAGATTTTGGGTCCCCTACCGTAGTGCCCTTGGGGGAACATGTGGGGAAAGGCGGTCCCTTAGGTAGGCCGGATCCTGGCCATATAGGGCTTTAAAGGTAAGAGCCAGCACTTTGAAGCGAATCCGGTACGCCACTGGCAGCCAGTTGTGGTTGCCATCATGTCACAGCTAACTCTATGGGGTTTTCAAGGCATGAGACATTCAGAGGTGGCTTGCTGTCACCTGCCTCTGCATCACGACCCTGGTATTCCTTGGAGGTCTCCCATCCAAATAGTAGCCAGGGCCGCCCCTGCTTAGCTTCCAAGACCTGACGAGATCGGGCTATCCTGGGCTATCCTGGTCAGGATACAGAGGGCTCCTGGACTCTGCAAGAACCCAGCATAAAATATCTTTCTCGGTGCTCCCCGGATGCCATCTCGGGCAGCACTGATTTGTGCTTTTGGCAAATACGACCACTGCAGAACTGACCCTTGTATGGCCTGGTATTTGGCTGATGGGGAGTTGGTTTTGGCAGCAAAGGGACGCATGATTAATGCTGAGGTTCACTAGAAGATAAATCCATGCAGCACAGCTAAAGTTGCCAGCTCCCGTTTGGGAAATACCAGGTGGTTTTGGGGGTGGACTCTGAGAAGGGCGGGGTTTGGGGAAGGGAGGGACTTCATTGGGGTACAGTGCCATAGAGCCCGCCTTCCAAAGCAGCCATTTTCTCCAGGTGAACTGATCTCTATTACCCGGAGATCTGCTGTAATAGCAGGAGATCTCCAGCCACCACCAGTCTGGTGTAGTGGTTAGGTGCGTGGACTCTAATCTGGGAGAGCCGGGTTTGATTCCCCACTCCTCCACCTGCAGCTGCTGGATGACCTTGGGCAAGCCATAGGTCTGTCAGAGCTGTCCTTTAAAGGGCAGTTTCTCTCAGAGCTCTCTCAGGGCCGCCTACCTCACAGGGTGTCTGTTGTGGGGAGGAGGAGGAGAAGAAGAAGAAGAGATTGGACTTGTACCCCACCCTTCACTACCCAAAGGAGTCTCAGAGCGGCTTACAAACTCCTTTCCCTTCCCCTCCCCACAACAGATACCCTGTGAGGTAGGCGGGGCTGAGAGAGCTCTGACAGAAACTGCTCTTTTCAGGAACAGCTGTGCCAGAACTATGGCTTGCCCAAGGTCATCCAGCAGGTGCAAGTGGAGGAGCGGAGAATCAA